>NC_137814.1:67749735-67782558 GCF_963921795.1 Nannobrachium achirus
TGTGAGCACCTAATCTCAGTCGACGTTGGCCCGGACGCTGCCAAAGTGAGCACACACATTCCCTGGATGTCAATCTAGAACCTCTGCCCTAAATTTTTCAAATGGGCCTTTTCTAGCGCCACCTAGTGGCCGATGTTCGCAAAACACATTTATGTGCACTACTCTTACAGATTTTGTCCAAAAATCCTACAAATAGTTAGGCAGTATCTCGACAGTCATGTGATCGACACGGATCTGTCCGATTTTGCATATTCCATCCTGATTGGCTAAGGTTGGCTTCCAAAGTTTGCAGGATTTGGCCGTTTTGAACAAAATGCCTCAAATCACAAACGCAAAGTGCAATTATCATGAAATCGCGCACACACGTTCCCACTAGGCCGAGGAAGAAATGCCACTTAATCTTTTTTAAATCAGCCTCATGGTGGCGCTATAACAGGCCGATTTGTGGATTTACCTATAACTCCACCGATCAGTTTCAAACTTTGTAAGCGCACTCCCTAGAGGCTAAGGATAAACCTTTGCCCTGCATTTTTGACATCAGCCTTTTATAGCGCCACCTTTGGGCCGACTTATGTAAACACATTTTTGGATATTACTCCTTGAGATTTTATCCAAAAATCATGCAAATCGGTACACAGTATCTCTATAGTCATGTGATCAAGTCCGATCCGTCTGATATTTCATATTCCATCCTGATTGGCTAATATTGGCCTCCAAAGTTTGCAGGATTGCTCCATTTTTGAACAAAATGCCTCAAATCATCAACGCAGCTTGCGATTACCGTGACATTTGCCACACATATTCCCACTAGGTCAAGGAACAAAGGCTACCTTTTTTACATTGGCCTGTTATAGCGCCACCAGCAGGTAGACTTTAGCAAAACACATTTTTAGAACACAATGCTTCAAATCATGCATGCAGCGTCCGATTGCCATGATAGATCTAGGTGAAGAACATATGCCACCCTTTTTACATTGGCCTATTATACAGTAGCACCACAAGGACACACGGCCTGGTGGAGACCTGTGCTCGGAAGAGCACTGCTTCTAGTTTTCTCTGTTTTTTCTCCCATGCATGAGGTGTGCAAGGTTTAATCATGGCTAAATTGCCGAAAATAGGGCTTCTAAAATGCTTGGTAGCCAGTAGCTAACTTCAAGCTAACTTCATCCTCTTCCTGTACATGCACAAAGGAAAGTGTTCAGGGAAGTCATGGCTGCAGGGCTTTTGCATATACCAGCACTGTCTAAGTAGAATTCTCTGGTCATTGGGCGCCCTCTAGTGGTGAAAAGGTAAAGTCCCAGCCCTAATATAATTACAGATTATTCCTATTCGCTGTCTAAGTACACACAGCGAATATCGAGACGGTACCATGCTGCAAACTGGAGTTATAGCTGTTTAAAGCTCAGCAAATAGGAAATGGTAAATGGTGCATTTATATAACGCTTTTATCCAAAGCGCTTTACATAGATTGTGCATTACATTCACCCATATCATTCACACACACATTCATACACCGGTGGCAGAGGAAACCATGTGTAGTGATACGCGGAAGCGCGGATTGAACCCGGGACTCCCACTCGCCAGTCCAACGCACAACCAGTCGTGCTAATAGGGCTGAGCCCGATTAGCAGGGCTGTTGTCGCTGGTTCATGGCTGGTACTAACTGTGGGGGCTACACATGCAAGGCACCAACCTACTCACCGGGAGCAATTAGGGGTTCAGAGTCTTGCCCAAGGACTCTTCGAGATGACAGGGGCGGGGCTTTAGAAGGGGCGGGGCTTAAGTAATATGTCCCTATTTGCCGTTTAAGTCGAGACACCAAGTTTCAAGACGGTACCATGCTGTGAACTGGAGTTATGGATGTTTAAAGCCCAGCCAATAGGAAGATAGGGGCAGGGCTTAAGAGGGGGCAGGACTTAAGTAATAAGACGAGCCAAAGAAGAACACAGATGAAGATCTTGCCACTTGTCAAACAGATGCAGCAGCCAGCAAGTACAAACTTGAATCGTTCTGCTAGCAGCAAATCCAATAAATGAATACAACTCTATTGACTTGCAAATCGCCCGATTTGCAAAGATGGTTGAGACAGACACCCATCAGTCCTGTCACTCTGTTTCACACCTTCCAAACAGCTTGAATGCAAAATAGCATACAAAAGAGCACATTCCAAAGGAAGATTGTGACTTTGTCGAAATGAATACTGTAAACTCCAAAGTCTTTAGCCCTCAATGCTTCCATGTCCATTTGCAGAATGATGGGTTTACTGGGTGACTTGCTGGTTGACACCCAACAGCTGAACCACTGGCCAGCAAAATATGTGATTTAATTCATGATTATGTCTTGAATGGGTGTCCTACAAAAACATAAGCTCAATTCCAGCCACATCACCAGCGTGAGATGGAGCTGAGTGTGACAGATGGATGTGCTCTGGGTTTCATAGTACAGAGGTTGTAACATTTTTTTTTAAAGCCGTCATCTGTTTACACGGCCCGCGAGAGCGGCGCGCCGGCGATATTTACCATCCACTCCAATGCAATCCAGGATCTTTAGAGCTCATTTTCTCTGTTTTTTCTCCCATGCATGAGGTGTGCAAGGTTTAATCATGGCTAAATTGCCGAAAATAGGGCTTCTAAAATGCTTGGTAGCCAATAGCTAACTTCAAGCTAACTTCATCCTCTTCCTGTACATGCACAAAGGAAAGTGTTCAGGGAAGTCATGGCTGCAGGGCTTTTGCATATACCAGCACTGTCTAAGTAGAATTCTCTGGTCATTGGGCGCCCTCTAGTGGGTAAAGTCCCAGCCCTAATATATATATATATATATATATATGTGTGTGTGTGTGTGTGTGTGTGTGTGTGTTTGTGTGTGTGTGTGTGTGTGTGTGTGTGTGTGTGTGTGTGTACATATAGTGGCATCTCGCCCAAGCACCACCCACCTGGTAGCTTCAGTGCCCTGGAGAAGCGCCTATGAGGGGGAGAGCGAGGCCCAGAGCACTGAGGAGGGAGAGGTACTGCCCAATCTACCTACTCGATCAGACTGATGCCACAACACCTGCGTGGAACCGCACCCTCCTCTCCAACTCAAATGCCACCACTCGCTGGTTCAGTGCTGGGACCTCCAGGGTGCGGGCAAGGATGGTAAGAGATGCCACTATTACTAACCTCGCCGCACATTTATTGTCTAAATGTACAACATAGTGACTATGTCTTCTGTTCCACTTATAGGCTTGTAATGACTAAACCAATGAGGGGAACCATACTCACCTGAATGGACCTGTGGAAAGAAAGGAGAGAAACCTAACCATACTTACCAGGAAAGGAGAAATAATCAATACTCTGTAAAAGGAAAAGGCAATACTTACATCAGCCTCTGTAAATGTAAGAGACTTTACCTACCGGCACCTAGAAGGGAAAAAGAAGACAACAGAGACGGAGCGGAGCCCTGCTCGGGAAGAATTAGTACACTTTCTGGGTTGCATACCCATATTAGGATCCATTTGGTTCCATTAGTACACTCTGAGTTACATACCCATAAGGGTCCACTTGGTTCCTATAATTTAGCTGGGGACGCCCTGGAACTCCCTCAATGATCCCTGCTCTAATGTATTTATCACAAAAGTCATCATTATCAATTTCTACAACCACATAAGGTCTCACCTTTGCTGTTTCATATTGATCGGTGGAATTATAAGTAAAAACTCAAATCAGCCCAGTTATAGCACCACCATGAGTCTGATTTTACATTTTTAAGTGACATTTCTGCCTTTGCCTGGTGGGAATGTGCCTGTGCAGTTTAATCAAAATTGCACGTGTGTTCATGATTTGAGTCATTGTGTTAAAAATGCACCAATCCTGCAAACTTAGCCAATCCCAAAATCATGAGATTTGCAGAGTTCATCCTGTTGACTGAACAGGATGTCTCTACACAGAGCCACTCTGAACAGGATGTCTCTACACAGCCATTATTTCAATGTAAGGAAAGCCATTCCACAAATGGGCTCCCCCAGATTACAGAGGTGGGCTGTTCACCTGAGTGCCTATATGAGTACTACATTGTGTAAGAAAATATAAAACTAGAAAAGAACATTTCTAATACATTTTAAGTGTGCCTGCAGCTGTCCAAGTGTGTGCATTATCCTCACAACCTAATCAGAATGGGGTGGTGTGTTTGTATGTCTGTCTGTATGTACATCTGCAACTCCACGTTCAGTAGTTGTTCAATTGTCTAAAAAACATAATACAAAAATCAACAACGCATGTTCCTTGCTAACCATCAACTTTTTTTTTTTTTTACTTTTTTTTTTTTTTTTTTTTTTATATGAGCGCCCGTTAGGGCGCGATTTCTAGATATGAGCGGCCGCACAGCGGCCGCGAATTTCTAGTCATTTTTAATATTAACATTTGTGGCATTAGCATTTTAGCAGTAACATTTTAGCATTACCATTAACGTTTTTTAACGCTAAAACACATTAGCATTTTCGCGTTAGCATTATTTTTATGATTAGCAATAGCATTAGCGGAAGTAGCGGTTATCCGTTAGGTCTGTGGGACCACCCACCGAGTTTGAGACAAGTAACATGTTGGGAACTGGAGTTATGGATGTTTAAAGCCCAGCCAATAGCAAGGCAGAGGGGCAGGGCTTAAGCAATTACAGATCATTCCTATTGGCTGTGTAAGTACAGGCAACACATTCCGAGACAGTACAATGCTGCAAACTAGAGTTATGGATGTTTAAAGCTCAGCCAATAGGAAGAGAGGGGGCAGGGCTTCAGCGATTAAAGATCATTCCTATTGGCCGTGTAAGTAAACACAGCGAGTTTCGAGACGGTACCATGCTGCAAACTAGAGTTATAGCTGTTTAAAGCTCAGCCAATAGGAATATAGGGGCGGGGTCTTAATATGGGGCAGGGCTTAAGTAATAAGTCCCTATTGGCTGTTTAAGTCCATACAGCAAGTTTCAAGACGGTAGCATGCTGTGAACTGGAGTTATGGCTGTTTAAAGCCCAGCCAAAAGGAATACAGAGGGGGCAGGGCTTAATCAATTACAGCTCGTCCCAATTGGCCGGAAAACGTTCCTAGGCAAAAGTATGGCAGAGTTATGTGGCACCAAAGTTTCTAGGTTTATTTTTCCGAGTCCCCCATTCAAAGTCAATGGAGTTTTTGGGCGTCGTTTTTTGCGAATTATGTCGCCATGGTAACGCGGAGCGAAAGAAAAGTAGTAGCCCCCCATTCCAGGGCGAGCCGCACGTTTTGATGTATATATTGCGGGGGTGGCAGTTATTACGTGCCGAAATTTGTGGCGACATTACTTACTTACTTATATAACTAACCTAGAAAAGAAAAAATTCTAAGAAATCTTAAGTGTGTCTGCAGCTCGCTAAGTGTGTGCAACCTTGTGTAGCGGTAGGGACTGTGGGACCACCCGCTGAGTTTGAGACCAGTAATGTGTTGGAAAGTGGAGTTATGGCTGTTGAAAGCCCAGCCAATAGGAAAAAGAGGGGGTAGGGCTTAAGTAATTACAGATTATTCCTATTCGCTGTCTAAGTACACACAGCGAATATCGAGACTGTACCATGCTGCAAACTGGAGTTATAGCTGTTTAAAGCTCAGCAAATAGGAAATGGTAAATGGTGCATTTATATAACGCTTTTATCCAAAGCGCTTTACATAGATTGTGCATTACATTCACCCATATCATTCACACACACATTCATACACCGGTGGCAGAGGAAACCATGTGTAGTGATACGCGGAAGCGGGGATTGAACCCGGGACTCCCACTCGCCAGTCCAACGCACAACCAGTCGTGCTAATAGGGCTGAGCCCGATTAGCAGGGCTGTTGTCGCTGGTTCATGGCTGGTACTAACTGTGGGGGCTACACATGCAAGGCACCAACCTACTCACCGGGAGCAATTAGGGGTTCAGAGTCTTGCCCAAGGACTCTTCGAGATGACATGGGCGGGGCTTTAGAAGGGCTTAAGTAATAAGTCCCTATTCGCCGTTTAAGTCGAGACACCAAGTTTCAAGACGGTACCATGCTGTGAACTGGAGTTATGGCTGTTTAAAGCCCAGCCAATAGGAAGATAGGGGCAGGGCTTAAGAGGGGGCAGGACTTAAGTAATAAGACGAGCCAAAGAAGAACACAGATGAAGATCTTGCCACTTGTCAAACAGATGCAGCAGCCAGCCAGTACAAACTTGAATCGTTCTGCTAGCAGCAAATCCAATAAATGAATACAACTCTATTGACTTGCAAATCGCCCGATTTGCAAAGATGGTTGAGACAGACACCCATCAGCTTGAATGCAAAATAGCATACAAAAGAGCACATTCCAAAGGAAGATTGTGACTTTGTCGAAATGAATACTGTAAACTCCAAAGTCTTTAGCCCTCAATGCTTCCATGTCCATTTGCAGAATGATGGGTTTACTGGGTGACTCGCTGGTTGACACCCAACAGCTGAACCACTGGCCAGCAAAATATGTGATTTAATTCATGATTATGTCTTTAATGGGTGTCCTACAAAAACATAAGCTCAATTCCAGCCACATCACCAGCGTGAGATGGAGCTGAGTGTGACAGATGGATGTGCTCTGGGTTTCATAGTACAGAGGTTGTAACATATCTGTGTCTGTCAATGCTACTGTCCCACCGTTTAGCTAATTGATTGTACATGTTCAGGTTGAGCCACCGCTCTCTGCTGAACCACACAGGTTCTTATCTGGGCTATTTGGAACCTGAGGTGTGTGCCACTCTGGGTTTGGTGCTGCTGTGTGTGTTCTGCAGGAGATAGGGTGGTGCAGTGAACCCAGGTGGTGACCATCCTACATTGAACTGTACCTCCACCGAGAAGCTGAGGGGGATGGACAGACAGAGGGTCTCATGGAGGAGAGCTGTAGCCCCTGGTCCTCTCCTTTGAGCTTGTGAGGAAGAAGGATAAGTTGTGGTGGTTCTGTGTTACTACAGGGGCCTCAACTCTGTGACAATAAAGGACTCTCATGACAGACTGATTGCTGATGTCGGCCACCTGGCTCAGCACCAAGGACTTCTCAGATGGCTCCTGGCAGGTGGAAGTGGAGCAGGAGGACTGTGAGAAGAGGTCCAGGGCTAGCGCCTGTAGATCCATGCCCATGGGCCTCACCAATGCACCAGCTGCCTTCAAGAGGAAAATGGAGCTGGTGTTGATAGGGCTGCTGTGGCACATCTGTATGGTGTACTTTATCCACATATTGGTCTAGAGCAGTTTGTTTGAGGACCACCTCTCAGCTCTGAGGGAGGTCTTTGCTGGTGTTGAGGCTGCTGCGTGGCCTACGGCTAGCCAGAGGGCTGCAGCCTAGGGCACCCAGTCATCCAGGTCCTGGCGGCTACGCCATAACAAAGTGTGCCTTCTGTGCCAGCAGGCGGGGTGCCAGGAGACACACCATTTCCTGAGTGAGTGCAACTACCTCCTCGACTTACCGTTTCTACATCAACAGGGCTCGGCAGATCGTGAGCGTTGGGAGTCTGGAACCTATAGTAATGTGTGTGAAAGCTCAGCTGCAAAGGTCTCTGTGAAGCGGTCCTACCACTCCCAGCTCTTCTAGTGACTGTCAGTACCTGTACATGTTCTCAGGCCACCATGGCGTCCTTATCACGTTCAACAGTGGAGCCACAGGTGACATGATGCACCACTCCACAGCAGTGTGGGCCGTGACCATAGCTCACAGGCCAGGCTGATGGCGCTCATTTAGAGAAAAGGTTCACTCTACTTTTGTAGGACAGTCTGAAAAGTGTCTTGGGTGCGGAATCCGGTAATACATATGAAGAGAAGTACACTCCAGACTCACTTTGAATAAGAGTCTTTTTTAATCAAGATGCAGCAGCAGCAGTCGCCTTCAGATAACAAACACGCTTCGGCGCAGGCCTTTGTCACTGATGGAGCCTCACGGTAGTGGGTGGTTGGGAGATGCAGATCTCCTTCTTTCAGAACGACAAGGTTTTCCAGTTCGCCGGTCTCACCGTGGATGATCTTGATGTTAAGGTGCTTGCTGGCACCCACTTCATGACCGTTGTTCAATGACATTGTTGTCCGCTCTGCCAGGAGAGAGGTGATGCTTGGCAATTGCACAATCTATACATGTGGCTCTGCCACAGCAACCATGGGTGGTGTCGCGGCCCGACGTGCGGCTAGCCTGCGAGCCATTGCCAGGCGACATGGAGCCCACCGCGGGACCCTATTAAACGTGCACCCTAACTGGCCCAAGTGCCTGCATTACTCTGATTTACACCCTAACTTCCCCGAAAATGTTAATATTAAGTCCATACATGTATATGGATATATATTAATAAAGGATAAAATAAATACAATGTCCATATACAGTATGGGCATTCCCAGATGATGCCCTGTTAGGGTACCCCCTTATGCCCTTATATGGAGATCCCCAGGCATCAAACCCAGGCCCTAACTCGTTACTAATTAACATATGTTTTATGCCCATATGGAGATCCCTGTCCCAATGTCATCAATATTAGGGACATATAGGGACATATCTGGGAATGCCCATATTTGGTAATGCCCTTATACTATGGCCATGTTTTGACATAACATTGTTGACTACCATGCTGCGGTCTCCATATATGGGTAACTGGTCCGATATACATCATTGGCCAGATGGCCCTGAGGTGTCTTACTACTAGTGTATAAATGCTGTGTGATGTTTCCGGTCAGTCAGTAAAAGACACCACGTTTTGCTTCACCTGAACTCACGTCTCAGTGTTTGTTCTCTATTTCTGGTGAAGAATGGGGCAAAAGAAGTGGAAGACCTGTTGAGGGTGGTGGCCTCTCCACCACCCTCTCTCTCAAGGGTCACGCCCGAATGGGTCATCACCCAAATGACAGTGAGTGTGATAGTGTGGGATGTTCGTAACTTCAGACACTTGGGTCTCCTTCTGTTCACGATTGTCACTGATCACCGGCCGTTGGTGAGCCTACGCCGGCTCAATATTGACAACCACTAGACGATGGACCCTGGACCTGTATGAGTGGGTCAACCTGTTTTATCATTCCCTTTTTTACAACCACATAATCAGTAATAATTTGAGCGAACAGTGATAAACTCTCATCTATTCAGCATTTAGATATTGTAGATAAAACTGCATTGATCCCTGTGGAGAGATTGAGGTGTCAGCAAGACTCAGCATTTATAGATACTGTAGATAAAACTTTATTGTTCTCTGTGGAGATATTGAGGTGTCATCTATAGATACTGTGGATACAATGTATTGTTCTCTGTGGAGACATCATGTCGCAACAAAAAAACACAGGTAAGCGTTATCAGAAGCAACTAAGATTAAATCAAATCAAAGTAAATGTTCTCTCACCAGTAGTATAAAGTTAGTATGAATAAAACAGGTTCTCTCACCAGTAGTCTGAGGTTCAAGTAGTGAATGTGCAGGTTGTTTATCAGGAGGATCAGGCTCAGCTGGAGTGGAAGGACCTAAACACACATATACAATAAATAATAACAACTAAACGGTTACATTATAATACTGCAGTAGAAGGACCTAAACACACATTATAAGTACAATAGATCAGTGCTTCTCTAATAGTGGAGTCCAGAGTTTCTTTAGGGGTGTCTAAATTGACCCATACAAGTCTGTAACTCTGACAGGGTAACAAATGATTTGGTTCCATTTGTACGCCGTCAGAGTTAATGGGAGTCCTTGAAAGTTTGAAAGTTTGCAATAGATAATACTAAACTGTTACTTTAAGACTCCCTAAATCGGGAGATAAGCGACCGCCAGGTCGCATACAAAAACTTTGGAAGGCAATGGTAGCCAATCAGAAGGGAATATGAGAAATGGGACAGATCCATGTTGATGACATGACTGTAGAGATACTGTGTACCGCTTTGCGTGATTTTAGGGCATTTTTATATGAACATTGTATCACATGATATAAAATAACATACTTAGTATAAAGTATGAACTAAAGGAGCATTTCACCCATTTTCAACCTACTCTTCAGTATTTACTGCTCTTTTCCTGAAAATTGCCTGCAAATGCATTTCCTACACAGGTTTCTTTCCCTGTTTTGCCTTTCAAATTTTTATGGAGAACGGAGCGTATTTTTGCAGAAACTCGCAAATGGCAAGAAACCACTCCATTCCCATTGAAAAGCAGAATCCACCTTCATAGCTAGATTTAAACTTCAAAGTCAGAGAAGGGTTATTGGTTCAATAAGTTTCGGAACCAACCTTATTTACCCAGCATTAAAATAGCATAAAAATCTGGGCAACCACACACAACATTGGCGTGAGAGAGAGAAGATTTATATTTTTAAAATCTAATATTGTTTTAACATAGTCAGTTAAATAAGTCACCTCATTTGCAGCAAATGACATCCTGCACATAATTCTACATTCATTACAATTCTGAACTTTGATTGGGGAGGGAGTCGGGGACATAAGTGGGTTTTTGCTCTGAGTCTAATGATCATTACAACAATGTCCTGACAATCAAAATATCTCAGAATGTTTGATGGAGTGTCATTAAAATTTGTGTCTGACATGTGTAACAGGGTTAGAAATATCTTGTTATTAATTTCTACAAAATTATTATTTATATTGTATACTACTATAGTAATAGAGCCACCTAGTGGAAGAACAGTGCAGCTGCATGTAGTCTAGTGTCCCTCTGTGCCCACCGTAGTTTGCCTCAGCAAAGGAAGTGAATCCTTGCTGCAGGTAGGTGCAGTGTTGTACCCGAACGCGTTCAAAGAACGATCGTTCATAAACACGTTCATATTTTGGGGGCGAACGTGAACTGAACGTTCTTTGTTTTCGCTTGATGAACGATATTGTCGAACACGGTCATTTTGACGCCCGTGAACGGCGTTCGTCGGCGTTCGTCAGCCGTTCATGCGGCGGTCCGCGCCTCCGAGGTCGTCTCGTCTCTCTTTTCATTCACATGCTCCAATATCACGCACTGCACGCAGCTCCTTGTGAACGTTGATTTGCGGTGCTGTCTGCAGCTGCACTGTGAATCTCCTCCTCGTTTCGTCTCCCAAGTAAAGCCTGACTATACTTTGTCGTATACATGTGTGTTGCACGGCGAAAATAGCTAATCTGCAAGCTCACAACGCGTCGCATCCACGAGACAACGTGAGCTTGTCGATCAGCTATTTTAACCAACGCGCAAGGTTTAGAAACTTCTGCCTTCAGCCCTTCACAATAAAGCCCCTTTTCGACTGCAGCTTTAGCACCACACTGCACCACATAAAAATATCTACATTTTCCATTACACAAAAACAAAAGTACCCCTATCGGTAAGAAACAAATTTACCATTTTAACTGTGATTATAATACAATATACATTTCTATTACAACTATCCTAAATTATAATACACAATAATGGATTATAACTGTGATTATAATACACTATAATAGATTATAATAGTGATTATAACACAATAGAATCTACCATATTATCATGCATTACAATGAGTGATTCAGTGAGTGATCAGTCATTATGAAGTGTTTGGCCCTGTTTGGCCTAGCTCAGACCTACTCTAGATTGGATACTTTTTAGTACCACGTTTAGTGAGAGAGGGCGAGATCATTTAGCGACCTACAACCGGGTCGCAACGTGGTCGGTAGTTTTCAGCGACCGACTGGGACGCTAAAACCACCGACCGGGACGCTAAAACCACCGACCGGGACGCTAAAACCACCGACCGGGTGGCTAAATCGACCGACCGGGACGCTAAAACCACCGACCGGGACGCTAAAACCAACGACCGGGACGCTAAAACCACCGACCGGGACGCTAAAACCACCGACCGGGTGGCTAAATCGACCGACCGGGACGCTAAAACCACCGACCGGGACGCTAAAACCACCGACCGGGTCGCTAAATCCACCGACCGGGACGCTAAATCCACCGACCGGGACGCTAATCCGCCGACCGGGTAGGTAAATCCACCGACCGGTGGTCGCTTCCACCGACCACCGGGCTACTAACCCTAACCCTAACCCTAACCCTAAACCTAACCTCAGTAACCTTACCTCAGTTAGGCTAACCTGCCGACGCAACCTCCCGACCGGGTCGCTAAATCAACGACCGCGCCGCTAAATCACCGACCGCGCCGCTAAAGCGAGCGACCGGGTCGCTAAATCGACCGACTGGGGCGCAAAATCTTCCGACTGGGTCACTAGATGTACCAACCGGGTCGCTAAATCTACCGACCTAAAACTGCAGGCAGGTCGGTAGATTTAGCGACCGGGTCGGTCGATTTAGCGGCGCGGTCGGTGATTTAGCGACCCGGTCGCTCGATTTAGCGACCCGGTCGCTCGATTTAGCGACCCGGTCGCTGAAAACTACCGACCACGTTGCGACCCGGTTGTAGGTCGCTAAATGATCTCGCTCTTACTGCGTTTAGTACCACTTTCACACTACTCTACCCAGGTCCTTGTAGTGGAAAACCTGGCAAGTGGGTGGTGAGGTGTGGAGTGGTGTGGTGTGGTGTTGGGCCAGTGGAAAAGGGGCGTAAGTGTGCAGGAAGACTGGGCACTGGGCACCTAAATATTGTGGGCACCTTAATGTTAAGTTGAATGAAATTATTGCTGTGTGTGGTTCTATATGGGCTGTGTCAATAATTTTGACAAATAATAGCATGCAGCAAAGTCTAAACTTTTTTTTTTTTCTTTTTTTTTTGGAATAGCCAAAAGTATAAAAATATTATGGTTGAAAAAAAGAACGAAAAATAACTAAGTTAGTTCATTTATGAAATGAACTAGTTCATTTTAGAAGTTTTGAACTTGAACTTGAACTAGTTCGTTTTGAAAGTGAACTTTCCCAACACTGGGTAGGTGCATGAGAACTCGGTTGTAAACAATACAAATATATTTTCGTGCTTTATATTAATCTTTTGCACTTTGTGCAGATGTGTGTACTACTGTATATGCTGCTGTGCTGTGCTGACCAGACCATGACCAGTGTCATGTATTAATGTGTTTAAACCATGTAGGCTTTGATTAATATCAAACATTGTTGTGTTGTAATTCCAGCATTGTGGATTTGGGTGTGTTGTAAGGAATGAGGGGTTTTATTGTCTCAATAGTGTTTCATGCTCCATTTGTGAAACTTAAAAAATGTTCTGTTGGCAATTAATAATATAAATATGAAAATAGATCTTACTGGATTAGGTGCTCTAGAAAGAAATGTATTATATGTATTATAAAATGTATTATATGTATTATATCACTATACAATGATCCTATGTTATTAGTTTGCCTCAGCAAAAGGAAGTGAATCCTTGCTGCAGATGTGTGTGGCCTACTACTGTATATGCTGCTGTGCTGTGCTGACCAGACCATGACCAGCGTCATGTATTAATGTGTTTAAACCAGGAGTCCTGTGTGGCCGTGTCATCACTTCTGCACCATAGACACCTTCACCAAATACGCAGACAGACACTACCCGTTACACATGGCACACTATCTAGAAAATAAAAACATGGCACTTCATTTCAAAAAAGTTGCTGACCCCTGCTATATACATTACATCGGCTATTTGTAAAGGCTATTTGAAATGTGATGGGTAACACGTTACCCATCACATTCTGTCATCTAAGGTTAAACGGCACTGACTGTACAGTGTAGGTCACATAATATTATTAATAAAAACATGATATGACACATGTTGCGCAATACACTGTGCGTGCGTGCGTGCGTGCGTGCGTGCGTGCGTGTGTGTTTGTGCGTGTGTGCATGCGTGTGTGTGTTCAGTTTAACCACAGAGGAAGCGTTGCTATGGTGATGATCTCATTCTACACCACACACACACATGCACAGCATCCTTTAAAATCGCCCTGAAAAACCACTTACAGGCAGCAGCCGTTCGCAACTGGTAAAAACAAACATAGCCCAGCCCTACCCTCCCCTGATCCTTTTTTGTATTTACCTACTGTGTGTTCTTATTTTTATTTGTATTTCTTTTCCCCTTTTTTCCTGACTATATCTACTGCATAGTACTGTGTTCTGTCTGTCATTCAATGTTATATGAGATACTTCAATGGTTTCCTATGGAAATAAGCTTAGTCTTTTCTAGGATCTCCTTTTAGTAGATCTTGTACCAGTGAACTGTACCGTCATGAAACTGTACCTTTTCCTATGCAAACTTCTAATAAAGTAATCAATCAATCAATCAATCAATCAATCAATCAATCAATCAATTAACCAATCAATCAATCAATCAATCAATCAGTCAATCAATCACAGCAGTCAAATAATTCATCAGTTACTAAAAGTATTTTTAACACCTTTCATACAAGAAACAATTCAAAGTGCTTTACTTATTGATGACAACTTATTTTAAAGCATAAAATATAGAGGAAAGGAATAAACAACATAAAACATGAAACAACCATAAAATAAATGTGAAGGTGTAATAATATTTTAACTTTTAGTCAAACCTACTTGAATAAACACGTTTATTTATAAAGCATTGTAGGTTCATATAGATTTTTTTTTTAAGATCATCAACACACTCTATAGTATAGACCATCAGTACCAACACACTCAACACACCTTAAAGTGAGTGTGTTGCTTTTATGCCATGTTTGCTATTTGTTGTACAAGCAACAAACTCACTTTAAGGTGTATTGAGTTTATTGAGTGTGTTGGTACTGATGGTCTATAGTGTGTTGATGGTCTGAAAAAAAAGAATAATCTATATGAACCTATAATGGTTTATAAATGAACGTGTTTATTCAAGTAGGTTTGACTAAGTTAAAATATTATTATTGTTATTGTATTTGTTGTACAAGCACAGAGCTTAAGTGGTTAGCTTGTGTGGGGAAAAAAACACAAGTGTTTGTGTGCGTGCGTGTGTCCGGGGGAAATCTCGCTTTTTCGAACACACATCATTTTGAAAACGGAGCGTCGGCAGGTATCTCTACTCACCCCACGGAGGTTAGGGTTAGGGTTAGGTTTGGTTGTCGAAAAGATGACTTGTAGAAATAGCGTGTGTGTGTGTGTGGTGTTGGAGGTAGTGGTGGTGGTGGGGGGGGGGGGGGGGGGTGTTAGCAGTTGTAAGAAAACTACGATTTACGGAGTCACTGTTTCATGTCTCTACACTAAACCTTACAAACAAAACTATAAATATTATATGTTAATTCATACATGTGTGGTTACATTGGAACCATTATAGGTTCATTTATACATGTTTGGCTCAGGTATGAGACTAAAAGAGAAAATCCCAAATGGAAAAGGGGCCTCTCGCAGTGCCTCTCGTCGTGTTACACCAGATGTTGTTACCCATCACATTATGTCATCTAACGTTAAACTGCACTAACTGTACTATGTAGGTCACATAATCTCCTTATTATAATTGCCAAAGGGACCCATGGAGTGACACTGGCCTTCGAGGCAAGACCAGCAGACTAATATTCTGCCAGTTCCAAGCTTGGTAAATATACTGCTCAGTATATGACAAGGTTCTAACCTATGTTCCCCACCATGAATGCACTTACTGTTCATATTGTACAATTAATATAAAACTCCATTATTCAGGCACTTTTTAGCCAACGTTTTTCCGCACCGAGTCACATGAGACTGGTGTCATAGATGCTCCGCAGAGACTCATATCATCACAGCTGAGGTCCTCACGGCTGAGGATGTCAGGGAAAGAATGACCCAAACAGGGAGATATAGACATGCACAGCAGACGGTCATCCTACCGGTTCCACGCTTGGTACATATACTGTTCAGTACTCTGGCAAGGTTCTAACTATAAGCTATGTTCCATACCGTGAATGTACTTACATATTGTACAGTTCATTTAAAACTATATAAAAATATGCAATTATTCAGTTACATTTTAGCCACCTTTTTTGCCCCACCCAAATGCACATCTGAAACCCCATATATGGGGTATATATATAACCCCAAACAGGGACATATATGCACATGCTTCATACACCTTTCCTGACCTGCAAAATGGATGTGTCGACAAAGACAACCTTCTCAAAGGCACTGCATACACTCCTCTGAACAACATAAGAGAAATCAACAACCGCTGCTTGGCTGACTTCCCTGAAAAACCTTCCAAGGATACCTCACCATGGCAAAAGTGATGACCTTCATTAGACGACGGTTCCCTGTCAGATCAGCTTTCTCTGTTAATTAAGGTCAGGGCCAAGGTAATGAACGAGTTGGCATATGCTTGTCTCAGCCTGTGTTCAGCCTTCTCCAGGGGAAAGAGGGTCAGCAACGTCAAAGTATTCATTGATGATAATGACGAGGGAATTGGAATTGACAACATTGTTTATACCCAACTCCTTTAATTACATATACCTGATCATTCAAACAATATATTTTCGGTTCCACTTGGAAATTCACAGTAGCCTACTTTCCTTTGAAACCGAGTGCCTCTGCTTAATGTGTTCTCTGACAGTGTGCAAGGACTGACAGATACAGATCTCCATCATATATGGCCATATCAGTTGGATCATTGCTGCAACGTACAGTAGCTGTGAGTGCCGCGAAGCTGTGAGCGGCGAACTTCTAGTATTATTAATAACAACGTGGTTGGGTAATAGGCTGTGTGTGTGTGTGTGTGTGTGTGTGTGTGTGTGTGTGTGTGTGTGTGTGTGTGTGTGTGTGTGTGTGTGTGTGTGTGTGTGTGTTTTCAGTATAGAATTCAGGCAGTTTAACCACAGAGGGAGAGTTCGAACTGTTGCTATGGTGATGACCTAATTCTACACCACACACACACACACACACACACACACACACACACACACACACACCCACACACACACACACACACACACACACACACACACACACACACACACACACACACACACACACACACACACACACTCCCAGCAGTCAAATTATTCATCACTTACTAAATGTAATTTTGAAAACCTTTCATACAAAACATAATTCAAAGTGCTTTTAAACACATTTTAATAAAGCATTATAGAAGGAATAAAACATAAAACATATCCAACACAAAAATAAAAAACAACCATAAAACAAATGTCAGGGTGTGATAATTATGCTTTAACTTTTTGTCAAACCTACTTGAATAAATGGGCCGTTTGTTACGCGTGGCCAACGCAGAGTCTTCGGCTCGTTCCGTTCTATGCAGGATTCTGACTAAAAACAACACCCCTTAATAATAAAACAACTATTTAAAAAAAACATCCACAAAAGAAAAACACTTTCAAATAGAAAAAATAATAATAATCATCTTCTAAAAAGATGATTTCATACCCCCTTTAAAAAAGACAACAAAGTAATAAAGCACCTCTCAAACATAAATAAATGCAGTGCAGTTGTAAGGATAGAAGCCCCACCACCACCACCACCTTAGCGAGGCAGATAAAGTGCATATTACAGGTGAATCGTTCACTTGCGGATACAAGCACCAAAATTGGCACACATACTCCTTAGGCATTGCTCTTTTCAGAAAACCATCTGGCCAAAAAAAAAAATCAAGATGGCGGCCAATTTTCATGATGGCCGCCATTGAATATACAGTAATCTTGCATTCCGCAATAAAATCCCATAGACTTGTCCTATTTGAATAATTTTGGTGTCAAATCATACATTTATCACTATGTAGAATCCAAATTTGGACCCATGGACTTACTCAATGGCTTCCTTGTACCATATATCAGTCCCGGAATCTTACTATTCTGCTAATAGTGTGGTGCGATGCGTCCAAAAAACAGCTCCCGTAGGATTTTTGTGCTAAAATTGATCTTTTTGCAGATCCTGGTTCTATAGAGTCCAAACTATGAGAAAATGATGGGTGTCAACTTTTCCGGACCCCCACCCCCTTTCTGGGGGTCATCTAGTTTGGGACCTGCATGCCAGAACAGTACGCCAGCCAGTTAATGTCCAATTTTCTTAATATTAGGGTTGTTTTGTAGGTTTTAAAACATTCTGAGTTCATTTATTACACTTTTGAAGCAGCCAGAATAAGCTTTCTGACTTTTGGTTGGGGTATTTCCTCACCTGGGACCCCCCCAGATGGACCCCTGAGCCTATCTCAGTACTCGCTCTGCTCCTGCTCCAGAACAATGTCATATTAGATCATAATTGAAGCATAAACTTTTTTTCTGAAAACAAAAAAAAAGTAGTAACAAATACCAGGGGTCTTCCACAGGGGCTTCGGGACCCCTGGGGGTCCTCGGAGTTACTACCTAGTGTGATAAGAAGTGTACTTCTAAGGATTTCTTTGCTAAAATGTATTTTTTTACTGCTTTGGCATTTATAGGGACCAAACTGTCAGAAAATGATGGGTGTCAGATTTTCCTGACCCCAGCCCCCTTTCTGGGGGGTCATCTATGTTAGGACCTCGCAGAACAGTATGTCAGCCAGTTAATGTCCAATTCTCATAATATTAGAGTTGTTTTGAAGGTTTTAAAACATTCTAAGTTCATATATTGCACTTTTGAAGCAGCCAGAATAACCTTTATGACTTTTGGTGGGGGTCTCTCCTCACCTGGGACCCCCGGAATGACCCCTGAGCCTATCTCAGTACAGTCCTTGCTCTGCTCCTGCTCCAGAACAATTAGATCATACTTGAAGCATAAAAGCTTTTGTACCTGTACCTGGGCTCTGTAGCTAATACCAGGGGTCTTCCACAGGGTCCGGGACCCCCAGGTGTCCTCAGCGTTACTACAGGGGGCCATCCAAACGGCTGTTTACCCATATATGGAGACCCCCTGGTACCCATATATGGAGGTCCATGTACTGTATATGGAGATATGCTGTGAGAGCCCAAACATGCTTACTCAGTTATTTGTTATGTGAAAGTACTATGATGTCCATGACAACTGACAACATACCCTTTTATGCCCATACATGGAGATCCCTGTCTGTAGAACCAGTCACACAGATATGGGCTGTCTTGGCCATCTGTCTTGGCCATATATGGATTCTGTTAGTGTGGTATGTGGCCAATGTGTCCTCCATATATGGGCATTCCCATATGAAGTCTTGTTAGATATGGGCTTAATATTGAAGACATCAGGGAACTCCATATATGGACCTTGTCATACATCTTGAATCTATGACCTCAGCATCAAAGGCTGGATTGGGGTATGTCCCTGTGACAAACTATTATCATGTCCACTAGGGGTACTTAATGTACATCAAGCAGCCTCACAGAAACAGGACATAGACTCCTGCCCTATGAGCCTCAGGGCTGGGCAGTGGGTTGCCTTTGGCCAAAGACAGAACTTAAAGTGGATTCTGTTCATGACCTGTGTTGCACTCTTGCAGAAAAGAGCAAAGGGATGCTCTTCTTCCATGCCTTCACTGGCTGCGATGTTGTTTCAGCATTCCGCGTAAAGGGGAAGAAGTCTGCGTGGCAAACCTGGAATGTTTGTGATGAGGCTTCTGGTGTCTTCAGCAAACTCAGCCATTACCCACCTGTAGTGGATGATGAAGACCTGAAAACCTTGGAGAAGTTTGTGGTCATGATGTACGACCGATCCAGCACAGCTGAAGGTGTCAATGATGCGAGGTTGGACTTGTTTGCTCGGAAGCAGAGGCCATACGAAGCCATTCCTCCAACGCAAGCAGCACTGAAGCAACATGTGAAGCGCGCTTCCTATCAAGCGGCCTGCATCTGGAGTCAGTCAACAGTATGTCAACCAGAAATGCAGACTCCTGACAACTGGGGCTGGACCAAGAAAGGAGATCTGTGGCAGATTGATTGGACTGAGCTCCCACCCATTGCAGAGAGTTGCCAGCAGCTGACCAAGTGTGGATGCAAGTTGGAATGCTGCAGTCGATGCAAATGCTACCACTTTGGTCTGACCTGCACGGCACTGTGCAGCTGCAGGTGCGAGGTTTAGAAGCGTTGTAGTATAGGCCTACTATACTATTGTACTATACTGCCTAGGCCCTAGAAAAAAAAAAAAAAAAAGAAAAGACAAAAAAAAACTACCTCCTGCCTCGACAGGATCATCACCTTATCGTGGTGAGGCAGTTTGCGTGTCTCCATGACCCCCAGAGCTATGTCGGCAGGAGTCTTGTACTCCTGTACTCCTGGCAGGGTTACCCAAGTCGAAAAGGTCGAAGAATAGAGACTAGACAAAGAGTGATCCCACGGCGCTATTATATCTACCATGCATTTTAGCCGCGTCAGCCGCTGTGCATTGAAATCCGCTCTGTTGAGTTACTACATTACTACATTACCCCCCCCCCCCCCCCCCCCCCCCACACACACACACACACACACACACACACACACACACACACACACACACACACACACACACACTATAAACCTCTAACAATACTAAGATATACACTACCACCCATTTTATCCGAGTCAGACATAACACAAACCTCTAATTTAGCAGAATATTAGGATTCCGGGACTGATATATGGTACAAGGAAGCCAGTGAGTAAGTCCATGGGTCCAAATTTGGATTCTACATAGTGAAAAATGTATGATTTGACACCAAGATCATTCAAATAGGACAGGTCTATGGTATTTTATGGCGGCCATCTTGAAAAATGGCCGCCATCTTGAAATTTGATTTGGCCAGATGGTTTTATGAAAAGAGCAATCCCTAAGGAGTATGTGTGCCAATTTTGGTGCTTGTATCCGCAAGTGAACGATTATTTCTGTTATCTGCCCGGCTACCTTGTTTACGTCTACACTTGATCTTGAAGCTTAAAGGAAACCCTGAAACGCTGAGACAACAGTTAATCAACCTAATCATTTTTAATTTAAAAAAGGATCACTATTTATTGATAATTTCATTAAATAAGAAATTAACAACTGATCCCTATTTTAGGAATCATTAAATGCTGTGTCAGCATGTTTTAACATGAGCAGGTTTTAATCTGCCTCACGATACTGACAGTACAGAGGTTACAAAATCACTGTTTCATGTCTCTACACTAAACCTGGGAAAAACCTACTTGAATAAATAATATTGCTATTAGAACTGCAGACACACTCCCGAGCTTCCACCGTGGTCTGAAGACTCACCTCTTCAGACTAATTCTTAGCCCATGGTACTTAACGTAGCACTTGCATACCCTCAATGACCAAACATGTAATTTAGATAACATTTTCAATTTTATTATTAAAGTTAGTTATAATGTGTTATGATGTTTTTACTGAGTAGGTGCTTGGTCAAGATGTTTTTTTATTTATTTATTTATTTTAATTTATACTACTCTAATGCTATTCAAAAATAGCAGACCTACAAGCTCATAGCGTGTCACTCCGCGTCTCACATTTTCTTTTTTTAAGATTTGTTTTTGGGCTTTTTATGCCTTTATTTGATAGGATAGTAGACTGACAGGAAATGGGGAGAGAGATGGGGAATGACATGTGGCAAAGGTCGTCCGCAGTGTTGTATAAAGTACTGGAAACCCATACTTAAGTAAAAGTACCGATATTCCACTTGAAAGTTAATCAAGTAAAAGTAAAAGTCACCGATAATATTATTACTTGAGTAAAAGTATGAAAGTAGCTCTCATTAAATGTACTTAAGTAACAAAAGTACATAGTGTTAAAATGTACTTAAAGGAGCTATAGTCAACTTTTTCATTGTAGGGCCGACACTTTGTTTACATCCTAGTCTATAGACTAGAATGTAAACAAAGTGTCGGTCTGACAATGGCCAAAATTATTATTTTATCATTATTTTACGCTTTTTGTGGTCATTTTTGAATAGAAACACATTATATGAAGCTTATTTTTTTATAAATATTTTCGAAACGTTATTTTTATTTTAGCATCCGTTTTTCAAGAAAAAGTTGACTATAGCTCCTTTAAGTATAAAAATAAAAGTAAAAAGTACAAGTACAAGTACAAGTAAAAGTACAAAAATTAGACCCTCCAGAAAAACGTGGGCAAAAATCCTCGATTATTGATTACAGTTAAAAAAAAAAATGTATATACAATATATATATATATATATATATATATATGTGAAGAGTTCATTTGCAAAAACAGATAACTCCGTTTTTATAAATGTTCACAAATCCAGTTTTTTTATTGTGCACTCAAAGTAAGATCAAACTGAAGTTGGGTGGATTTGACTAAGTAAAAATGACTTAACAAAATAGATGTATCATAAAAAAATTAACTTTATTAGAAAATAGTTTTTCTTTTAATTTAAACTTATTTTTTTGGCAAAAACAGATAACTCCAACAGTCGTTTTTTATCAAAAACAGATAACTACACAATTGATGTTTCACCATTGAATTTGGCCATATCGAGGACGCAAAAAGGATTTCCAGAATTTTACAGGAGAGCAAAAACAAAGTTTTGACAACATACTTAAGTAGTCTGTACTTTTATAGGGGCCACATGTAGCCACCAGGGGGCACAATAGGGGACAAATCAGGGGCCCCTGGGGTGCTAAAGGTGCACCGTTGCTCCAATCTGCACCAAACCTGGCACAACCACTGTTCAGGGGTCTACCATGACAATAGTCACACCAGGGGCCACCTCACAGGCCACACCAGGGGCCCCAGTGTACCATATCAAGGGCCCCCGGGGACCCCAGGGTGTCAAAGGCACACCATTGCTCCAATCTGCATCAAACTTAGCATGAACACTGTTTAAGGGTCTGCCATGACAATAGTCACACAAAGGGCTAAACCAGGGGCCCTAGTGTACCATATCAGGGGCCCCCGGGGGCCCCGGGGTGCCAAAGGCACACCATTGCTCCAATCTGCATCAAACTTAGCATGAACACTGTTTAAGGGTCTGCCATGACAATAATCACACAAAGGGCTAAACCAGGGGCCCCAGTGTGCCATATCAGTGGCCCCTGGGGTCCCCAGGTGCCAAAGGCACACTACTGCTCTGATCTGCACCAAATATGGCACAAACACTGTCCATGGGTCTACCATGACAATAGTCACACCAGGGGCCACCTCACAGGCCTCATCAGGGGCCCCTGTATATCAGGGGCCACTGGGAGCCACATGCCACATGGGGCCACATGGGGCCACATGGTAGAACCCTGAACATTGTTTGAGAAAATGTTGGTGCATAATGGGGCAACAGTGCGTCTATGGCACCCAGAGGCCCCTGGGGGCCACACATGGCCCCTGGGAGCCACACATGGCCCCTGGCAAGACTATCTTCATGGCAGACCCCTGGAACAGTGTTTGAGACAAGTTTGGTGCATAATGGGGCAACAGTGTGCCCATGGCACCCAGAGGCCCCTGGGGGCCACACATGACCCCTGGGAGCCACACATGGCCCCTGGTGTGACTTTCCTCATGGCAGACCCCTGAACAGTGTTTGAGACACATTTGGTGCATAATGGGGCAACAGTGCACATAATGGGGCAACAGTGCGCCTATGGCACCCAGAGGCCCCTGGGGGCCACACATGGCCCCTGGTGTGACTATCTTCATGGCAGACCCCTGGAACAGTGTTTGAGACAAGTTTGGTGCACAATGGGGCAACAGTGTGCCTATGGCACCCAGAGGCCCCTGGGGGCCACACATGGCCCCTGGTGTGACTTTCCTCATGGCAGACCCCTGAACAGTGTTTGAGACACTTTTGGTGCATAATGGTGGCAACAGTGTGCATAATGGGGCAACAGTGTGCCTATGGCACCCAGAGGCCCCTGGGGGCCACACATGGCCCCTGGGAGCCACACATGGCCCCTGGTGTGACTATCTTCATGACAGACCCCTGGAACAGTCTTTGAGAGAAGTTTGGTGCAAAACGGGGCAACAGTGCGCCTGTGGCACCCAGAGGCACCTGGGGGCCACACATGGCCCCTGGGGGCCACACATGGCCCCTGGTTTGACTATCCTCATGGCAGACCCCTGAACAATGTTTGAGACAAGTTTGGTGCATAATGGGGCACCATCTTGGATCACATGGTCTAAACACGCTGCCCAATGGATTTATCTGTTTCTGCAAACAAAGAGCTATGTCACTTGTCTGTTTTTGCTACAAAACCTGATCTTTGAGGGCGTTTAGAATGGGATATATCTGCCTTAACAACAAAATTGATTTTATATTCTAATAAAACTCTAACTTAACTGTTATTTACAATAGTCATCTCATTTTTTTCCAAAATGGCTTTTATCTGTTTTTGCAAATGAACTCTTCATATATATCTATCTATAAATGCGAGAAGTCTCTGCGTGTCTGTCTGTCTGTCTGTCTGTCTGTCTGTGTGTCTGTAATCCGCGTATCTCGAGAGCCGTTCGTCCCACCGGCTTCAGATTCGGCACGCGCGTTCCCCGCCGCGGCACGGAGTGCAGTGCCGGGTCTCGACCCGACCCGACGCGCGGTTTTCCCGAACCGGCGCGAAACGTTCGGAATCTCCTTATGCGGGGTTGATTGTTGACATCAGGCTGTTCCGGAGGAAATCGGCGCAAGCGCTGACTCATTGTGACATCACTCATAAAAGGCTCTGACATCACGTACGCCACATGAGTCAACAAAAAATCTCTGTGAGTTTGTATGTATGTATGTAATCCGCGTATCTCGAGAACCGTTCGTCCCACGGGCACGCGCGTTCTCCATATATGGGCGCGAAACGTTCGGAATCTCCTTATGCGGGGTTGATTGTTGACATCAGGCTGTTCCGGAGGAAATCGGCGAAAGCTCTGACTCATTGTGACATCACTTCATAAAAGGCTCTGACATCACGTACGCCACATGAGTCAACAAAAAATCTCTGTGAGTGTGTATGTATGTATGTAATCCGCGTATCTCGAGAACCGTTCGTCCCACGGGCACGCGCGTTCTCCATATATGGGCATAAAATGAATGCCCCCATTATGGGCATAAAATGGATTGCAGACAGACATAAAATGAATGCCCCCATATATGGGCATAAAATGGATTGCAGACAGACAGATACAGATATCTCCATATATGGACATAAATGGACAGAGGCAAACAGATGGTCAAAGATCTCCATATATGGGCATAAAATGGACGCAGACAGACAGATACAGATATCTCCATATATGGGCATAAATGGACACAGGCAAACAGATGTTCAAAACGGGTCCTATGACAACAGGTATAATGAGGTTTGCATTAAAGGGGGAACCGGCACTGTGTCTGCAACACAGTTGGAGGCACAGACAGATATCTCCATATATGGGCATAAAATGGACCCAGAACTATAACTGCAGTGATCTCCATATATGGACATAAAATGGACGCCGACAGACAGACAGACAGATACAGATATCTCCATATATGGGCATAAATGGACACAGGCAGACAGATGGTCAAAACGGGTCCTATGAAAACAAGTATAATGGGGTTTGCATTAAAGGGCGGGGATAGACAGATACAGATATCTCCATATATGGGCATAAATGGACACAGGCAAACAGATGTTCAAAACGGGTCCTATGACAACAGGTATAATGAGGTTTGCATTAAAGGGGGAACCGGCACTGTGTCTGCAACACAGTTGGAGGCACAGACAGATACTCCATATATGGGCATAAAATGGACGCAGATAGACAGATATCTCCATATATGGGCATAAAATGGACCCAGAACTATAACTGCAGTGATCTCCATATATGGACATAAAATGGACACAGGCAGACAGATGGTCAAAACGGGTCCTATGAAAACAGGTATAATGGGGTTTGCATTAAAGGGCGGGGCATTCATTCCCTATTTACATTGTTCCGAGTTGGCCAGGTCGCCGACTAGATGCTGGGCCGCCCGAAGGGCGGCCCAGCTTCTAGTATCTATAAATGCGAGAAGTCTCTGTGTGTCTGTCTGTCTGTCTGTGTGTCTGTCTGTAATCCGCGTATCTCGAGAACCGTTCGTCCCACCGGCTTCAGATTCGGCACGCGCGTTCCCCGCCGCGGCACGGAGTGCAGTGCCGGGTCTCGACCCGACCCGACGCGCGGTTTTCCCGAACCGGCGCGAAACGTTCGGAATCTCCTTATGCGGGGTTGATTGTTGACATCAGGCTGTTCCGGAGGAAATCGGCGAAAGCTCTGACTCATTGTGACATCACTTCATAAAAGGCTCTGACATCACGTACGCCACATGAGTCAACAAAAAATCTCTGTGAGTGTGTATGTATGTATGTAATCCGCGTATCTCGAGAACCGTTCGTCCCACGGGAACGTTCGGAATCTCCTTATGCAGGGTTGATTGTTGACATCAGGCTGTTCCGGAGGAAATCGGCGAAAGCTCTGACTCATTGTGACATCACTTCATAAAAGGCTCTGACATCACGTACGCCACATGAGTCAACAAAAAATCTCTGTGAGTGTGTATGTATGTATGTAATCCGCGTATCTCGAGAACCGTTCGTCCCACGGGCACGCGCGTTCTCCATATATGGGCATAAAATGAATGCCCCCATATATGGGATTGCAGACAGACAGATACAGATATCTCCATATATGGACATAAATGGACAGAGGCAAACAGATGGTCAAAGATCTCCATATATGGGCATAAAATGGACGCAGACAGACAGATACCGATATCTCCATATATGGGCATAAATGGACACAGGCAAACAGATGTTCAAAACGGGTCCTATGACAACAGGTATAATGAGGTTTGCATTAAAGGGGGAACCGGCACTGTGTCTGCAAGACAGTTGGAGGCACAGACAGATACTCCATATATGGGCATAAAATGGACGCAGATAGACAGATATCTCCATATATGGGCATAAAATGGACCCAGAACTATAACTGCAGTGATCTCCATATATGGACATAAAATGGACGCCGACAGACAGACAGACAGATACAGATATCTCCATATATGGGCATAAATGGACACAGGCAGACAGATGGTCAAAACGGGGTCCTATGAAAACAGGTATAATGGGGTTTGCATTAAAGGGCGGGGCATTCATTCCCTATTTACATTGTTCCGAGTTGGCCAGGTCGCCGACTAGACGCTGGGCCGCCCAAAGGGCGGCCCAGCTTCTAGTATATATAAAATTGATAACTATTGAACCACTTTAATATACACAGGCTAAAATAGACGATCTACAAGCTCACAAGTCACAACATATCACTAAAGAGTATGTATATATCTGCTATTTTCAAGTAGTAAAAACATAATTATTAATTTAAGGGTCCTAGAGTGAATTGAGAAATGCAAAACAGACTTTTGACTGCCTTTCATTATTTTCAAGGCAAAAAAGCAAACCTTTGTCAAATATCTGCTATTTAATTTTAACCTTAATAGGCTACTTCAAGGCAAAAATAATTACCCTATGACCTGGTCATTGCTAAGGATTTAGCTCACTGCTAAAGCAAAACTGCGGTTTATTTATGTGGTTTTGCTCTCTCTAAAGGGATTAAAATGTTATGCGTTCAAGTGCTGTTCCTCTCTGCTTCCATGGAATACCTACTGCTACTTTTTTCGGAGTTGCTCGTTTGCTTTGAACGGCAACGTTTCAAACTGAGTGCGATGGAGACGACCGAGGCGTCCAAGTCCAAACAAGTAGGATAAACTTTAATTTGTCGTTTCTTGATGTTTGATGGGATGGTGCAGCAGGTTAATTTAGGCTACAGTGTTGAGCAAGGGAGGACAGAGGAAGAGTATTGTTACAGGGTGTCTTAGTATACAGCCCCACCCTGTGGACGCACTGAGCATATGTTTATGTATGTACTGCCTCTCGTGAAGCAGCTCACTTGTGTATTGCCTGAATGCTGTGAATACAACGCACCGAGACACAGTCTGAGTCTTGCCTCTTTATTACACACCTACATCCACAACAAGTATCTTATGCCTGCCTCTCTCTGTACATGTCTGCACAGTGAGTGCAGATCCTCGCGATGCAGCGAGTGCATGCACACACACCGCACGCAATCGCACGGCACACACACACACACACACACACACACACACACACACACACACACACACACACACACACACACACACACACACAGGAGCCACGTGTTTCACAGCGCATCATTGTTTTGCCTCAGTTCTGTGTCCTCTGAACATGATTGAACGGTGAAGCGATGACTTTACTGTTGAAGCAGTCGAACGCAGGCAAACTGTACGCTTTGTCGTCTTTCTGTGATGGCGTGTCCATTTTGCAAGCAGTGAGCGACCCCGCCCCCCTTCCTTTTTTTTTTTTGGAGCCCCGCTGCTGCTGTGTCTCCGTAGTCCGTACTAATCAAACAGTATGAGACAGACTGCTATGATATTAAGATTTTCGATTTGTAGCGAGTAACGAGGTGTCCAATTTTTATGTAGTGGAGTAAAAGTACGATTTTTTCCTTTTAAATGTAACGGAGTAAAAGTAAAAGTTCAGGGTTGAAAAAATATAAATAAAAGTACAAATTCTCAAAATTTGTACTTAAGTACAGTACTTCGTTACTTTACAACACTGGTCGTCCGGATCAGGAATCGAACCAGCGACGCCAGCAGACATCGTAGCCTAGTATGTGGTATGCGCCTTGACCACCAGGCCAGCGGGCGCCCACGCGTCTCACATTCTTTACTCAAGTCTTTGCTTCTGGGGTGCCTGTACCAAAAACTAAAATAATAGATGAATGAAAATAGCCTCCTAGTACCTCAATGAAAATATCTGATCTACAATCTCATAACGTGTCACAACGTGACCATTTCTGAGCTTATAGATTGAGCTATTTTTTATCATTATAACTCTACCAGAGTCTCCAGTAGGAGACTAAATTGACCTGCATTTGAGTATTCTGACAGTCATCAAATTATTTGCCAGCATCAAATGATTGGCTGTGGAATGAAAACAAAAATAATAACTCTCCATTAATGCAAGGCTTCATGTAAATGATATATATTTTTGGGGTGAACTACTCCTTTAAGGGGTTAACATGAGTAAAACACAGACAGAGTGAGACAGGAAGCTGTCAGCATTCTGACAGGAAGCTGCTATTAATAAGTCATCAATCTGACATGGAAACTTCACATACAGTAAACACTACGTCTATAAACATCATTTATAAAATGAATAATGTTTTCATAATGTATCTACACACATTTTTACACCAGAGGTGTAAACATTACACCCGGTCTTGCTGTGTGTGTGTGTGTGTGTGTGTGTGTGTGTGTGTGTGTGTGTGTGTGTGTGTGTGTGTGTGTGTGTGTGTGTGTGTGTGTGTGTGACCGTCCGCACATGTGGAGAGATCATCACCATAGCAACCCTTACAATGTACAACAGCAGGTAGCAGATGCTCTTAATCCAGAGCAATTTACAGCAAGCAAAGACAATACAACGTTGTACATGAAATGAATAGAAATAGTAATCTAGGATCATAAGTAAACCCAGAGCCTATCATCAGTTTAACAGTAGAATATAAAACATAAAAATAATAATCTATGCTTTGAAACTATACACACTATCCACGGGTTTCCAACGCCCTCATAGTGCATTGCGCAGACGTTGTACCGAGCTTCCGGCGCAGCAGCAGAGTGTGATTTACAAGCTCACAACGGGTTGCATCTGCGACGTGACGTGAGCTTGTATGTCTGCTGTTAAACCGGAAGTGTGGTCCAAATAATCTAAAGTAAACTCCCGCGGAAAGAGGTGGATAGGATGCCAGGTTGTCTATATACACTACATGTATGATAGGGGTTCCAGGGACTCTGTTGGTTCCTTTAGGGCAAACCTGGGCATAATGTGTCCCGGGGGCCACATGTGGCCCCATGGCTGACTCTGACCGGCCCCTGAGAGGTTACTTAGAAATTTGAAAATGAAATCCTTTCTAATTTGACCTTTCTTGTTTCAACACTCAACAGTATATGAAACTCAAAATGCGTTTATTTTCAATTTTCTCATTTGGCCCCTTGGGAAGAATAATTGCCCACCCTTGCTTTAGGGGCAGCAGCCGTTCGCAACTGGTAAAAACAAACATAGCCCAGCCCTACCCTCCCCTGACCCTTTTTTGTATTTACCTACTGTATGTTTTTATTTTTATTTTTATTTCTTTTCCCCTTTTTTTCTGACCTACTGCATAGTATTGTGTTCTTTCTGTCATTCAATGTTATATGAGATACTTCAATGGTTTCCTATGGAAATAAGCTTAGTCTTTTCTAGGATCTCCTTTAAGTAGATCTTGTACCAGTGAACTGTACCGTCATGAAACTGTACCTTTTCCTATGCAAACTTCTAATAAAGTCATCAATCAATCAATCAATCAATCAATCAATCAATCAATCAATCAATCAATCAATCAATCACAGCAGTCAAATAATTCATCAGTTACTAAAAGTATTTTTAACACCTTTCATACAAGAAACCAATTCAAAGTGCTTTACTTATTGATGACAACTCATTTTAAAGCATAAAATATAGAGGAAAGGAATAAACAACATAAAACATGAAACAACCATAAAATAAATGTGAAGGTGTAATAATATTTTAACTTTTAGTCAAACCTACTTGAATAAACATGTTCATTTATAAAGCATTATAGGTTCATATAGATTTTTTTTTAAGATCATAAACACACTCTATAGTATAGACCAGGGGTCCTCAATAGGCGGACCGCGGTCCATGTCCGGACCGCGAGGCACCGCCGACCGGACCCAGGACGAATTATAGTAAAAAAAAAAAAAAAGTGGAAAAATATCTCCACGTTGTTTCCACTTCTCGTTGTATTCATTCACTTTCATTGCATGCGCTGAGTGAGTGAGAGAGAGAGAGAGAGAGAGACAACGACGTGCTGATTGGCTGATGCCGGGCAACATAGTATTATGGGCTGTCATCTCCATGACAACGATGCGCTGATACGCTGTTGCCACAGATCGCTAAAGTTTACGCAGCAGCAGCAGTAGCTTCAGCCACCAACGATGCAACTAGTTATAAATCAGTGGCGTTTTCATTCACGCAAACATCATCAACGTGAATACGTTTGCAGGATTGTAATCTTATATCTCCAGAGACCAGAGTTTGTCGCGACGTGCCACGGCCGACGGCCCGTGACGGCTGCCTCTCTTTCTGCATGGATATGCAGCGACAGCGAGCCGCACGCAGTAGGCTACTCGGTACAAGAGTGAGCCACGAGACACCTAGCATAATTATTCGAAGATTATCCCAGTTTGTTAAAAGAAACCAGAGCACTAGCTGGGTTGTTTCTCTTCAATCAAGTAAGAGTCCCCAGCCCAGATGACAGTGAAGTCATAATTTAAGGACCCTTTTAATAAAGAAAGAAACGGAAAAAGACCATTACTGCATCAACAAACTACAAAAAAAAAAAAAAATCGCCAATGTAAGAAATAGCCTACTCCAAGAAAAAGGACAATGCGTTACTGTTATATGGCCAGCTCAATAACAGACCTATCAGGGAGTGTGTGTGTGGTAGGCTGCTGCTGCTGTTGGTACAGTAGGTCAAAGACGCACAGGAAAGTAGCCTATAGACAGGAGGGTCCAGTTCAGTCCCCACACGCACTCACACACCTTTCTCAGAGGCTCTGATTAATAAGAGCCTATAGCGTCGTGCGAAGGTGCGCCTTGTCAGTAGCCTATATTCCATGTCCTTCAGTTTTGGGCCGACGATTGATAACAAGACAGACCCCGTGCAGCCAGAACCCGCGGAGGGACGGGATTGGTCGCCAAACAGCAAAAAATAGACGATCTAGAAGCACACAACGAGGTGTATGTCTATACAGACTCTATACACAACATGCTTGCCGAGTTTGCAGATCTTTCGGTGAGCGACCCAAAGCCATAGCCTATATAAAGCTTTGATTAGATTTGATTAAATAAGCCATGTCACAGTGACCCATTGTAATTTTGCAACTTTCTTGAGCCTATTTATTGTTAAATCAAGTAGGCATATATAGACTATATTTATTGCTCCTAATAATTAACAAATTAAGCCAGCAATATAGCCTACATTACAGCTACGTGATTTCATCTGTTCTGTAGGATATTATTCAATCATTAATGGGGAATGGCCCTTCGTTGCTGTCCGTGGTCCATATAGGGCGTAGGGGGCTGCCCGGGGCTCCGGTGGGCCTGGCAGGCTGGCCCAGGTGCCCACTGAACGGCGGGGTGACAGGCAGTGGTCCGCAGGGCCCGGGGACAGGAAGCTCCGGGGCTGCCTGGGTGTCGGCGCCGCCTCGGTGGACGCACAAAGCCTTATTGCTCGGTCAATTCTCAAGGGATTTTTCTAATTTTAAGTAGCCTAGAGATGGAGAGAGAGAAGAGTGAGAGAGAGATGGAGAGAGAATGAGAGCAGCCAGGAATTAGTCGGCTATTACGCACCAGGCACGGACAAAACCCTGCGCCATAACAATAATTATAATAATAGCAATAATAAAGAGAGAGAGAGAGAGAGAGAGAGAGAGAGAGAGAGAGAGAGAGAGAGAGAGAGAGAGAGAGAGAGAGAGAGAGAGGGGGAGAGAGAGAGGGGGAGGGAGATGGAGAGAGAGAAGAGGGAGAGAGACTGCGGGATCCGTGGAGGTCGCTCGCACACCCCAGGTTGGTGTGGTGGGGTGGGGCGCGGTCGAAATGGGGGGGGGGGGGGGTCGAAGTGGGGGGTGGGGCGCGGTCGAAATGGGGGGGGTCGAAGTGGGAGGGGGTCGAAGTGGGGGGGTGAGGCGCGGTCGAAATGGGGGGGGGGGGTCGAAGTGGGAGGGGGGGGAAGTGGGGGGTTTTCGAAGTGGGGGGGGTCGAAATGGAAGGCTGTCCCCCCACGGAGGTTAGGGTTAGGGTTAGGGTTAGGTTTGGTTGTCGAAAAGATGACTTGTAGAAATAGCGTGTGTGTGTGTGGTGTTGGAGGTAGTGGTGGGGGGGGGGGGGGGGGGGGGGGGGGGGGGGGGGGGGGGGGGGGGGGGGTCTTAGCAGTTGTAAGAAAACTACGATTTAC
>NC_137814.1:67782758-67853643 GCF_963921795.1 Nannobrachium achirus
AAACAGCAGATCTGTAAGTTAGAGAAGTGAGCTGCAGTGGGATCACATGACTACAAGTTAATCTCTAGATAGATAGAAAGATAGAAAGATAGATAGATAGATGGACGGACGGACGGACGGACGGACGGACGGACGGACGGACGGAGTCATTGTTCATTACCTGAGCAGGTCAGCAAAAGTGTGTAGGAACCAGCTAATATTCCACACTCCCTCAGTGAACCAGCACAGGAAGATGTAATCATCCAAGAAGACATCCATACAGGTTGATGTGTAGAATGAGACACCCTTTGATTAACAGCAGAGCCACAGTCCAGCTGTCTACACACTACAGATCCTGTAGTCGCGATCTTCAGATACTCCTTTTGTCTCCACTCTACCTCAAAAAAAAGAAAAGAACAAAGGGTTACATTTGTTAAATTTGTTCTCCTGCTATGCCACTAAAATGTGGAACGCCCTACCGAAGGCCTTAAATGAGTGTAAATCCCTACCTTCCTTTAAAACCACTCTGAAAAGCCACTTACAGGCAGCTGCTACTCAAAACTGGTAAAAGAAAACACAGCCTATTCTTAGCTACCCTGACCTTTCTATTGTAAATACTATTTATTATGCGTTGTGTTTTACAACTGTTTTTTTCCTTCTTTTTTCATAGTGCTGTGTTTTATTCAGTCAATGTTATTAAAAGGAAAAAAAGGACCCCAATTGAAAACAAGCCCAAAAGCTTTCTTGGGTGTTTATCCTTTTAGTTGACCTTGTACCAGTGAACTGTACTGTCATGCAAACTTCTAATAAAGTGTTCGTTCGTTCGTTCAATCAATCAATCAATCAATCAATCAATCAATCAATAAATACCTGGTGTTCCTTCCACTGGTGTTCCCACTGGTCTCCACTTTCCCTTGTGTTTCATCTCCAGTCTACCTTCACACTTACTGCGTCCTCCCTTCAACCTGACATCAGGCTCTGTACAGAGACAAGATAGTAAGAAAGAGTACTTTAAATAAAATAAATCAAAACAAAGTGTTTTTTTTTTCTTCCTTTTTTTTTATTGTGTGCAATGTCAGTGGTAACTGTCTATGTTTACTGCAACTCCAACTCCAATCCAATCAAATCTTCTATAACGTTTACTCCATTACAGTTTGCTACATGTTTATTATTATTATTATATTATTATTACCCTTATTATTATTAGTCAATTTTATGATGCTGTGATGAACTTGTCAGAAAAACAACTTTATGATCTAATTTTACAGCACTTCATCAACACACAGCAGATTTGATTATCAACACATCTACACATAGTATACAAATGATCATCATCAGTTACTATGAAAGTCTTTGAGTGAGTGGTCTGTAAACACCTGTCCAGCATAGCACTAGACCCCCACCAATTTGCTTATTCACCTTATTCCTGGCTCTCTCTAAGGAGGCTGCCATTGCCTTTTACAGAGGGCGCTAGAGAGTTTTTCTCTGTGTGCTGCTTCAAAAACATCTTTTCACTTCCTCCCAAGTAAGGAAGTGATGTGGATTTTGTCTGTTGCCAGATTTTGTCACAGAAACAAGCAGCCAGGTAGAAGCAACTAGGCTCAGTTTTACTACTTTACATTTAGGCTACATTTACATTTGAAAATAGCAGATCAGCAACAATGTGTTGCAATGTGACACATCGTGAGCTTGTATATTTGCTACTTAAAAATACTGAGAAAATAATATTTTGAATATTTTTGAAACATTTTAACAACATAAATCTGTGTGGAGGTCCCTGGCTGGTTTAAAAAATAATAGAAAGTAAGCCCAATAAGCTACTACACTATTTTTATTTTTTCAAAGACACAAATTGCTTATTATAAGCAGACTTGGCAACACAGGTTCATTCAGAGCCCAGAACGCCCCTACTGAGATTTTAATGCAAGGACACAGGAAACCCAATGATGTTTTTCAGCCTGTTTCAGGATATGAACAAGAAGCCGGGGACGGGGCCAGAATAACGTGAATAGAGCAAATAGAAGCGAAGATTATGCAGTCCCTCTGTTTGCCTTGAATCTAAATCCACATGTGTCCTTTTTTGTTGACAGAAAACAACTTCAAAATTGGTGACCTACTTATGCTACAGTGCTATGTTGTGATGACGTGCTATGATCAGTGTTGGGTGCGTTACTTTAAAAAAGTAATTAGTTATAGATACTAGTTACTTCTCCAAAAAAGTAACTGAGTTAGTAACTGAATTACTCTATTGTAAAAGTAACTAGTTAAGCCTCTATCAGAGTCGGTACCGCGGTGGTAAGCTATCCACCGCGGTGTAGTGCGGTGTAGTCTTTTTGAGCGTTAACGTTGTAGTTTTATGACTCAAAAAGACTACACCGCACTACACCGCGGTGGATAGCTTACCACCGCGGTACCGACTCTGATAGAGGCTTTACTCGGAAAAGTAACTATTTGCGTAAAAAAAGTTGTAATATGTCAAAGAATTTGGATTGTTTTTGGGAGCAGGTTTCACAAGTCGGTTTCGGTACAGTAAAAAAAGAAAATCCAAAGATTTCACTTTATTTAAGTAAAAATATTTGTATTATATACAAATATAAGTATTTTTTAAATTAAATTAAAGTTAAAAAAAGATCTATTTAGACACATTACAGTATTTTCCGCCTTTCATTATTTTCAAGGGAAAAAATACCTTATATCACTTTTTTGATGCCTTCCATTATTATGCTCAAGGGGGAAAAAACACCTCATGTCATTTCGCTTCATAATGAGACAGAGTGGAGGGGAGATCGCAAAGAAAACTAAATGAAGGTTTAGGCAATTATACATCAACATTTAATCTCTGCATAAGGATATAAGGATGCTATGATTATAATGATTGCACGAAGAGTTGTTAATATCAACAATCGCGGTCACGGAGTATGTTGTTGGGACTGGAAATAACTTAAAGGTGTATTCAGTGATAATGAAAGTGGCCGGGGGTCATTTTGTCACAGCGTGGAAATGTTTAGTTTTTTATAGATTTTCTACACCATTATAATGTTCTCCTTTTGATCATTAGACCCAATCACTGAATATCGGTAGGCCTACGTCTCCAGCTTCAGGATATGTATGATACTGATTTACTACGAGACTGTGGCATTTTATGAGTTCAGAAGACGTTCTTAATTCAGAGCGACTGTGGTTCTCAAAACTTTTATTTTGACCATCATAACTAAACATCATAACATAACTACGGCCATACTCTACCCTGATTGGTCGAGGATTGGCTGGCCACCTCTGAAAACGGAATCTAGCTATGCTCGCACCAGAGTGTATATAAGAGAGTTACGTCACTTACGTCGACTCCCATAGTAAGCGTGGAAAGCCTATTTACTCTATGGTGGGAAGCTTACGCATGCGCACTTGCGCACGCATGGAGCCTGTTCTCATTCCTAGCTAGCCTCTGCTGCTCTTCAGCCCGTCCGCCCCCACTATAGCCGAGGTATTTTCAATCACTGGTAAGTAGACGAAATCACGTCTTTTTCACCCTTTTAACGCATTCACGCATTCACACATTCACGAGAGGCCCGTGAATGCGTTAAAAGGGTGAAAAAGACGTGATTTCGTCTACTTACCAGTGATTGAAAATACCTCGGCTATAGTGGGGGCGGACGGGCAGGAGAGCAGCAGAGCCTCGATAAGAATGAGAACAGGCTCCATGCGACGCCACTTCCGGTCTGCGGCGAGTTCAAAGCGTGACGTAACTCTCTTATATACACTCTGGCTCGCACAGGCCATGGTGGAAGTCTTTATATGGTCAGCACACATTCTAGTGAGTTTTTTATGCTTTTTTTAATGTTTCCTGGCCTCAATTACACCCAAAAAAACGCAACTTTTGACATGCAGTGGTTTTCCTGCTATCTGTGTGTTTGTGCTGGTTTCTGCATAATGAGTCTCAAACGCGCAGTTCATTGGATACTGGACTCATACGTCGTCAGTCGATTCACCCCCCCCCCCCCTCCCCCTCCTCTCTCCCCTCTCCCAGTGTCCCTGTCTGTATTTCTCAGGTATTTCTCCACAGCCCAAGTTTTGAGGAAGTGACCTCTTACATTATATTATCCTTTAATTGTAAATATGGGCATATAAAATATATTTACCCATTCGGATATCTTATTTACATCAATATCCTTCATATCAAGTAGTCAGTTTATGCTTTTGTGAAATAATGAAAATCGCTATATATCGCTATGTATTTTCCGCCCTGGCTGGGTCCGTGGACAGCGCCTCCCTCCTCATCACCGAGTCCCCGAGGACAGCGCACTTTTCCCGGGGGCAGAGCTCCGTGGACCGTGGAGCAGCCGACTATAACTCCACGCTGCCCTGTCCTCCCTCCACACACACGGGCACGGCGACTCGGAGAGCAGACAGTAAAACGCTATGATAACACAAGCAATAGGTGGTTCTCTAAACGGAGGCATTTAGACAAAATATGTTACTATAATAACTACAGAAGGACCGTGAAGTGTTTCTGCAGCGCGAAGCAGAGCTATAACGTTACCGCGTACGGTCTAAATTGAACTCCGCGGGGGTACAGATGTAACCACAGAGATCCGGTAACGTCGGTCCCGGGGAAGAAAACAACACTCGCGACTCTCGATGCTGTTTAGTGTGTGCCTCGTCAGGGCTCAGCTCAGCCTCTGTGTGTGTGTGTGTGTGTGTGTGTGTGTGTGTGTGTGTGTGTGTGTGTGTCACAGTGTGTCTCAAAGCAAAGCAGCGAAACACATGCATCGCGTCTGCGAGCATGCATCTCTCGGTCATTGTGTTGGAGCTGGGCGGACCTCTGTGTGTGTGTGTGTGTGTGTGTGTGTGTGTGTGTGTGTGTGTGTGTGTGTGTGTGTGTGTGTCGTGTGTGTGAGCGTGCGTGCGTGTGTGGCCAGTGGCCAGTGGCCACTTTGGGTACCAGTTTGAGAACTGCTGGCTGAAGTGAGTGATTTGTATTAATAATCAAAATCCAAATGATTGTAGTGGAGAGATAAAGTGCATTTGCCTCTGAGATGTAGTGGAGTAGAAGTATAAGAATTGAAAATTGGAAATACTCAAGTAAAGTACAAATATTCAAAATTGTACTCAAGCTATACTAATATTTGTTAGAATGAGTGGGAGAGAGAGGCTCCCCTGGTGGTGATTATAGAGTATTTCAGGTGAACAGACCGTTTTTCATGACACCTAAACAGAGAGAGAGACCATGGCTCCATGGAGTGGATTTTCAAGTTTAAACATTTTAAAACATGTTTTTAGGACCAGGGCAAAGACTTTTATGATTGGTAAAAACAGAATGTCATTTAACCTTTAAAGTTGAAGGAGAAGCAATCCTATATATAATGTCTCCATAATCTAAAACAGAGAGAAAAGTAGCTTCAATAATAGTCTTTTTACAGGATGCAGGAAAGCATGCTTTGTTTCTATAAAGAAACCCGATCTTTTGTCTCAGTTTAGTAATAAGATTTTCAATATGAAATTTAAACGATAATTTCTCATCGAGCCAGATGAGATCCCCTTGTATTTATACTCTGAGACCCTCTCGATAGAAGAGCCACTCGAGGAAATAATGGCTAAGTTGTCCCTGGTGGTAGCTTCAGCCCTAGTGAATACCATGAACTTGGTTTTGCTTGCATTTAAAAGCAGCCTAAGCTCAACCAGGGCAACCTGGAGAGCATTAAAAGCAAGTTGCAAGTTCTTGGTGGCAAGCTGGGCTGAGTCAGCCACACAATATATGATCGTGTCATCTGCATAGAGATGAGCGTGGCAATCATTATTAAGTGAAGAAATAATATTATTAATATAAATAGTAAAAAGGACGGGTCCTAAAATGGAGCCCTGGGGGACACCCATGTCGACAGGACGGAACTCAGATTGAATGCTGCCTGACTTCACAGACTGAGACCTATTGCATAAATAACTATTAAACCATTTAGAGGCTCCTTCGCTACAGCCAATGTTGCGCAATTTCTGAATAAGTATGATGTGATTTACTGTATCAAACGCTTTTGATAAGTCCACAAAGAGGGCGGCACAATGTCTTTTATTGTCCAAGGCAATTAGAATGTCATTGGTGACCAGAGTGACGGCTGTTATCGTGCTATGGTTGGCTCTAGATTGATTGACATTTAACATTGAGAAGCATGAAAGAAAAAACTTAAACTGAGAGTTGATAAGGGTTTCCAGGGTTTTGGCCAGGCAGGGTAATTTTGAGATTGGACGATAATTAATGTAGTTGCTTGCAACGTAGGTTCAGGAGTGGAGACCCACCTCTGCTCATCCTTGCCACTTCCCTGTCACAATCACCTCATCACATACACCTGCCTCACTATCTCCTGGCCAATCCAGTCGCAATCACCACAGTATAAAAGCACCTGTGTTTGCCTCCCCTACCTGTTTGTATCTGCTACAGTAGATCCCAAACTCTACATCATTCGATGCTCGTTAGCGTGTAAGTTCACTTGCTTACAAGCTAATTCCTTTGTCTCAAGGTAAAGCCTTTGTTCTCCAAGCGCGTTGTTTGTTCCAAGCGCGTTGTTTGTTTAATTTGGTTAATTGAATTCTTTGTTGTTTAAGTTTAGACGTTTTGTACATATTTAAGTATAGTCTAGCCTCGGCCTCGAGGCCGTCCACAATGGACGAGCTTTTTGTGAATGCGTCCAACGACGAACTGTTTTCGGACGCGTCGGTTTTTTCAATAGCCGAAAGCAGCCGTTCGAGTGCGGTGGACTTCCAAAGTCCCTTTCCACCAGCACAGCCGGTCGCAATCTCGCCTAGCCAGCCTTCCACCTCGCGCCGAGATGCACCTGTGACCGGCGGCCGTTCGCAGGGGCTCGATTTGCCTCTGCAAACTATTTCACACTGGACGGTCGCCGGTCTGCAGGATGTTCTATCAGCGGCCGGCATTCCTTTTTCGCGAACGGACCGCAAAGCTAATTTGTTTAAAGCGGTCATGGCCCATTACCGTGGCACCGACCACCGCCGCGCTGGCTCAGCTCCCGCCACCGCTCGTCCAGCTCCGCCTCCCAGAGCCCTACGTTCCAGCTCTACAACTCGTCTATCCTCCTCCGCTCCGACTCCAGCCTCCACTCCGACTCCTGCAGCTCCACCAGCTCTTCGTCGACAGGTAAGTATGCATCCCCCCTCCCCCCCGCTAGGCCGGGACCTAGCCGCCCCCCTCCCCCCCACTAGGCCGAGACCTAGCACCCCTCCCCCCGCTAGGCCGAGACCTAGTCCCCCTCCCCCCGCTAGGCCGAGACCTAGTCCCCCTCCTCCCGCTAGGCCGAGACCTAGTCCCCTTCCCCCTGCTAGGCCGGGTCCTAGTGGGCAGGCGTCCCAGCATACCCCCCCCCCCCCGCAAACGTACTGCTAAAAAGCGGCACATTTTGCCTTCTCCCTCCTCCTCTTCCTCACGCTCCCACCGGCAGCCACACTCCCGCCGGCAGGCGCGTAATCGCACCTCGCCTCTCTCTAATCGCCCCCCTCCTCCCCCCACTAGGCCGAGACCTAGCCCTCCTTCTTCCCCCACTAGGCCGAGACCTAGTCCTCCTCCCCCCGCTAGGCCGAGACCTAGTCCTCCTCCCCCCGCTAGGCCGAGACCTAGTCCCCCTCCCCCCGCTAGGCCGAGACCAAGTCCCCCTCCCCCCGCTAGGCCGAGACCTAGTCCTCCTCCCCCCGCTAGGCCGAGACCTAGTCCTCCTCCCCCCGCTAGGCCGAGACCTAGTCCTCCTCCCCCCGCTAGGCCGAGACCTAGTCCCCCTCCCCCCGCTAGGCCGAGACCAAGTCCCCCTCCCCCCGCTAGGCCGAGACCTAGTCCTCCTCCCCCCGCTAGGCCGAGACCTAGTCCTCCTCCCCCCGCTAGGCCGAGACCTAGTCCTCCTCCCCCCGCTAGGCCGAGACCTAGTCCTCCTCCCCCCGCTAGGCCGAGACCTAGTCCTCCTCCCCCCGCTAGGCCGAGACCTAGTCCCCCTCCCCCCGCTAGGCCGAGACCTAGTCCTCCTCCCCCCGCTAGGCCGAGACCTAGTCCCACTCCCCCCGCTAGGCCGAGACCTAGCCCCCCCCTCGCCAAGTCAATGCCTGCCAGACACGTGTCCCTGTAATCCCTGTCCACTCACCATCGCCCTCCCCCTCCCTCCCCCGCTCGCCACGCTTTGCCATCTCCACGCAGGCAGGTGCTGCTAAACACCCCGCCTCGTCCCATTCCCTCCTCCCACCCTCGCCGGCAGGTGTTGTTAAGAACCCCGCCCTCATCGCACCGCCCTCCCCCTTACTCGCCAGTCCCCTCCCCCGCACGCCAGTCACAGCAGCGTGTCACTCCATCTCCCCACAGCAGTCCTCTGTCCTCTCCTCCTTCCTCTCCTCACCCAGTTCCCTCCCGTACTTCCAAGCGTTCCCGTCCCACCTCCCAGGCACGGCGCCACGCCGGCTCCCCGCCCCCTTCCCCCGTTTCACGCCCCTACATTCCCGCCCTCATCCCCAACCTCCCAGCTCGCTCTCGGCGCTCGCGCTCAACGCGCCACCATGCGCTCCCCACATCCCCGCCTCCACGCCATGCCTCACGGCGTGCAGCGTCTCAACCTCCTCAGTCCCCCCCTCCTGCCAGACGCTCTAGACCAGCAGGTCACCATGGGCAGTCAAACACCATCCCGCCCCTTATGCAGTACCCAGCCACCGTAACTCACATGCAGTCCAGCCAGCCCCACCCCAACCTCACGCCCTCCGCCCAGGGAGGGCCTTCAACCTCTGGGGTCCTCCCACCTCCCCAGCCTCAGTCATTACTGCCACCCCAGTCTTCATCCCTCCCTGACCCAGCCCAGCTGTTCTCCCTGCTGTCCAACCTCTATTCCCACAACACACACGCAGTCCCCTCCTCCGCTCCGCCAAACTCCACGCCCTTCAACTTCACCTCAGTTCCTCCACCGGCATCATCCTTCACCCTGGCTACAGCCACCCCAGCTACGGCACCAGCATCTGTCACGGCACGGCCCTCTCCAGTCCCCGGCTCCATCCGTCTACAAATACTCAACGGTATGTACATCGACCTCGCAGAGCTCATCCAACCCTCCATCACAGACCCCCTCCGCAATAGAGAAATTGTCACTCCTTATGGTTTTATGACTCAACTATGACACCCCCTCCCCACAAGGTCTCGTGAACTAAACGCACCAGAGTTCGCTTATGCCTTTTCTCTATACAGAGATGTGATCTGCTCTGCATACCCCGGCCACCGAGCCGAATTGGACCAGTACTTAACAGCTATGCTGGACCTGGCAATTCGGTTCGGCGGCACGGGGTATTACAATTATCACATTTTGTTTGCCACACAAGCAGCAGCCAGGTTGCAACAGTACAACCAGGACACTTTCTGGGGGGCCCTGGACCAAGAACTCTATTGCAGGGTGTTCTCGGCCAGGGCCTCCCTGTCCTGCGACCTCTGCGGTGCTCCCTCCCATCCAGCTTCCATTTGTTCAACTGCTGTTCAGAAGCCCCGCCCCAAACCCCTGCCTGCCACCACCGCCAACATACCCCCTCTGTTACCCCGCACACGCTCCGCAGCCCCCCCACCTCCATTAGTGCCCAGGCCAGCACCCACCTCATCTGCCACTCGCCCCTCCCCCCAGTCTAGTGCTACAGACAAGCAGGGGAGGCCCATTCTGGTTCAGGCTGGTAGAACAATTTGCAACAACTTCAATGACAGGGGCTGCTTCATGTCCAGCTGCCGGTACCTCCATATTTGATCATTCTGCGCATTCCCGGTCCACCTGCCCCCATAACCCGACGAGCGCATGACTAGGCCATTACCTCAGCACCCCCATCAATATCCCAGCCCTCGCCACTGCTCTCCGTTCCCACCCAGACCGGCCATTTGTCTCATTTCTAATCAACGGCTTCACTAATGGCTTCCACCCCCGTACAATAATCACCCCCACCACTACTGGTTTTCCGCTCCATGGTCACCAGAGTTTCATGCAAGAACCTCCAATCTGCCATTCGTGACCCTCAAGCGGTCGAGACCCTCCTTGCAAAGGAGGTCAAGGAGAGGTTCATGATGGGGCCCTTCGACCACCCTCCCTTCCCCGTGTACCGCATCAACCCCATCGGCGTGGCGACCCGGAAGTACTCGGGGAAGAAACGCCTCATCATGGACCTCTCCGCCCCCCACAACACTCCCATTCCCAGTATTAACAGCCTCATCCCCAGCCAAGACTTCTCCATCCACTACTCAACCGTAAAGCCAGATCCTCCTCGCCGGCCGTGGAGCCTACCTTTCCAAAGCGGACATCACCAACGCCTTCAAGGTACTACCACTACAACCCGACTTCTGGCCATTATTTGGAGTTCAGTGGAAGGGCGCCTTCTATTTTTCCGTCAGACTAACATTTGGTTGTAAGAGCAGTCCCAAGCTCTTCGATTCACTGTCCGAAGCCCTATGCTGGATCCTACTTAACACCCATCACGTCCCTCACCTGGTGCACCTACTGGACGATTTCCTCATCATAGAACCCCCCACAACCCCCCCTGTTCACCTCTCCACACTCCGCACAGTCTTCAAAGACCTCGGTGTCCCTCTCTCAGAGGAGAAAACAATAGGCCCCTCCACCTCACTCGAATTCCTAGGCATCACCCTCGACACCGTAGCCTTCCAAGCTTCCCTTCCCCTAGAGAAGCTTAACCGCATCACCCTCCTACTGCACAATCACCTTCTCACTCCCCACTGCACTAAGCGCCAGCTGCTCGCATTACTCGGTCACCTCATTTTTGCCCTCCGCATTATTCCCCAAGGCCGTCCATTCATTTCCCACCTCCTCGCCACAGCCGCATCCGTTCCCAACCTGCACGACCCTGTCCCTATCACCGACTCCTGCCGCACTGACCTCCGCTTCTGGTGTCACCTGCTTGAGCAATGGAACGGAATCACTCTATTCTACCAAACCATCATTTCCAACCCAGACGACATCCAATTATACACAGACGCCGCCCCCTCCATCGGCTACGGTGCCTATTATCAGGGCCGTTGGTTTTCCGCTCCATGGTCACCAGAGTTTCACGCCATCACCCCCCCATCCACTCACCCTTCCTCAGCACTCCACAAGCTATTTCCCATTGTCACAAGCGCACTTCTTTGGGGATCTGAGTGGTCACAAAGGTGCATTCTAATTCACTCCGACAACCAAGCCACCGTCGACATCATTAATAAAGGCCGTTCCAATGCCCCCAATATCATGCCATTCCTCCGCCGCCTAATCTGATCCTCCGTAACTCACCAATTCATTATCCGAGCCGCTCACGTCCCTGGTCATTCTAACCAAATTGCTGATGCTCTGTCCCGCCTTTCCCTCCAGAGGTTTCGGCAGTTGGCGCCCGACGCGGACCTCCATCCCACTCCCATTCCTCCGTTTTCCACAAACACGTTCACCTGAACCCCCAGCTCCAACACCTCATCATCCAGGCCCGTCACCACATCATAAACAGCTTTTCCCCCAGGACACTCTCCAGCTACCTTACTGCGTGGAACTCCTACAAGAGGTTCCACACCACCACCGGTGTCCGGTTCCCATCCTCCGACGTCTCCATCATCGCCGCCTACCTCTCCTATGCCCGCTCACACCTCCATCTCCGTACCTCCACCCTGCACGTCTACCTCAGCGGCATCAACTTCTTCTTCCGCGTGATCGATGGACATCCAAGCCCGGCCATCTCTCACACCCACATCACCATGCTGCTCCGTGGTCTCCAGCGCAGTGAAGTCCAGGTTCCCCCCAGTCGTCACCCACTCACCGCCGACCTACTGCTCCGCTGCCTCCTCACACTCCGAGCCGGCTACCTCACACCCTACATCGCCTCAACCCTGGAGAGCATGTTCCTGCTGGCCTTCTTAGGCTTCCTGCGGTGCTCCGAACTGACGTCCTCCTCCTCCCGTTACGACCCTTCAATCCACCCAAGCCTGGCTGACATCGTTTTCCACTCCTCCGAATCATTCACATTCAAACTCAAACACAGTAAAACTGACCAGCTGGGGCGTTCATCCACCATCCACCTATTCAGGTTAGACTCACCCCTAGGGCAGCCCTTACGAACCCATACACCGCTACATCACCACAAGACGATCCCTCGATGCTACTCCTCACGACCCCCTATTCATTACCGAGACCGGTTCCATTGCCACCCGATTCTGGTTCCACCATCACCTCCGCCAGATACTGTCCCTCACCGGCCTTCCTCCACAACTCTACTCCGGCCACTCTTTCCGAATCGGCGCCGCCTCCACCGCAGCCAGTCAAGGTCTATCAGATCATCTGATCCGCATCCTCGGACGATGGTCTTCCCACGCCTACCACTCATATATCCGCACCAACATTCACGACGTACGCAACGCTCACTACCACCTAGGCCGTCCGTAGTACCCAGTCTTTTCGTCAGGTGAGCCAGGCATTTTTTGGGGAGTAATGGAGCCGAGGCTTGAGATAGCTCCCGGGCAGAGCATCCTTGCCGTCACTCCGGAGACGACCCCCACACTGCGTCTCACCATACCCCGGGCTCCTTCACCATCGCACCACACTCACATCAACATTCACTTTCACTTCAATCAATAAACATGTTCAACTTGAGCAGAGGTGTGGTTTCTTACTAGTGAATTTACATCTTGTCTGTCCCCACCTCTGTGAAGGGGGAGGACATGAGCGTGTGTTACAATGAGAGGTGCTGCTAATTTGAGAAATAAGGGGTCTAATTTATCCTCTCCAGTTGCGGTTTTCTGATTGATATAGCATAGAGCTTCTAAAACAGTGGAAATAGTAATCAGCGGAAAGTGGGGGTCCATTGTAAGTATTAGTGAATAAGGCGGCATTCACACAGGCAGGTTTTATTACGATTAAAACGAATCCTATAACGTATTGTTGGAAAATACACAACGGTTGGGCATGTGTGAAGACGCATCCGTATTCTTTTTCGAATAAAAGAAACAAATGCAAATCCACAAAAAAACGGTGGTTTCGATGCGCTACCGCAAACGCTTCCCTGTTGGAGTGAATCCATCCGTCTCAAATACAGGCAATATATAGAGCCATGTGCGGGTTAAATCCATATAGTTATTTATAAAAGGTTAAATCCCCCTCCAGACCGTCTGCTCTCATTAGATTTCTGACCATTCTGGCCGCCTCCTCCCCTCATTGATATCATTTCTGATCACCGCTCCCTCGATCGCACATAGTGTATTATTTGTGAGGAGTTGCTCACAGTTAGATGAAAGGAAAGTGCCACTGGAGTCACTTGTATATCATATAATATAATATAGGCCGATGTGTGGGTCTCTCGCCCTCGCTCGCGCTCAAGTATCCCTGACTGCAGCTGCTCGCGCTCTTGCTCTCTGTGCAATCATGTCCAAATGGAGACGCTTTACGCACGCCGCGGAGCGCAGAGAAGGAGCCAGCGGAGGGCAAGACGAGGGAGAGAGAGAGAGAGAGAAAGAGAGAGAGAGAGAGAGAGAGAGAGAGAGAGAGAGAGAGAGATGTTGTCCTCTTCGTAGATATTCATATCTTGCTAAAAAAGTAGGCCTATTTGCTGTCTGGTTTATTGCTGATAGATTTTGCGAGTCCCTCCCGCCGCCGCATGGTTTTATTTTTTGATCGCCCGTTTACGACCGTCGATGCATTATGCAGCTTGGATACATGTCCCGTGACGGTGGACAGACGTGGACTCAGCGATTCCTTGTTTCGGATGACAATGTGTGTGAGCGCAAACGTATCAATTAAATATGCAAGAATGTGGCAACTTCACCCCTCCCATTCGCACGACTAAACCGAATTATATTATGAGAATGTGGCCTAAGTGTCCAGCATCGGCAAAGTGCAGATTGAAAGCGGAACAAACCTCTAAGGTGATGGAGATTACCCCATTGCTGCCATTAATCTGGTAAGGTAGAGAGGAGGAGGAGTTGTTATTGAGGGAATTCACAGCTTTCCAGAATTTTACTGGATTTCCCTGGGAAGAAGTAATTAAATCTAAAAAATAATTGGATTTAGCTTTTTTAACTGCAGATGTACATTTATTTCTGATGTGTCGAAACAAAGTCCAATGGGCAGGGTCACCAGAGTGCTTTAAGCATCTTTTTGAGACCACCTGGGACTTAGTCCGATGCAACCTGGCATCCCTTATGCACGCAACTGGGCAGTGGTCAGAGGCACCTAACTCAAAAACCCCACAAGAGGAGAATTTGTCAACTTTGTTAGAAAAAATTAAATCTATAAGAGTAGATTTAGACGGATCAATTAAATTTGGCCTAGTGGTTTCCTGTACCATCTGAACTAGATTTAAGTCATTAGTAACCTCCTTGAGGTGCTCAGAGGCCATACCAAGCCAATGTTGGTTGAGATCGCCCAATACGCACAGTTCTTCGTCAGCGTGCACGGAGAGCATGCTGGCAAGGGTGTCGATAGTACCCATATTAGTAGCTGGGGGTCTGTAGATTCCCACAATAATTAATGATGCTGACCCAAAACGAACCCTCAAAGATAGCCATTCAAAACACTTGGGTTTTGAGACAGCTTTTAAAAGATCTACCTACTCGGTCAGCTCTGAATAAATTATAATTTAATAGAGCCACTTTAGAGTCACTGACAGACAATTGTACAAGTCCCTCTGATCCGAGTCAAAGTCGAGTCACAAGTCATTTGGTCCAAGTCTCAAGCAAGTCTCAAGTTGTTCTGTTGTGGGCAAGTCAAGTCAAGTCGAGTCACAAGGTTGTCAAGTCAAGTCGAGTCGAGTCACAAGGTTGTCATTTCAAGTCGCGTCGAGTCAAGTCGCCTCGAGTCGAGTCGAGTCACCAAGTTGTCAAGTCGAGTCAAGTCACAAGCTTTTCAAGTCGAGTCACAGGTTATATCTCAGGTTTATATCTTGAAGAGCGAAGCCTTTCTTCCTAAAGTAAATGTCAAAAAATACCATGTAGATTAGTCTGCAACACTGCATGAATTAAACCAGTATACATTACATGTCTGATCATTTAGAACCTAGGTAGATGGCAAAGGCTACATTCCATTAAAGAAGTGGCATGTTTGACACAAATGTTTATTTTCAACATTTTTGCAACATTTTTGCAACATTTAAATTGCAAGCTTTATTGTGAGCTTTATATGCTCTGAAAAAAATGTAATTAAAAAAAGCTATACTACAAAATTGCTACAGGCCTATTGCTTTAAAAACAAAAACAAACACAATAATCTTAACGTGCATGCTTTGTTTTGTAGGCTATTACTAGTACTACAGTGTATTTTAATGTCATTTCTCATCAGGCACAAATTTAGCTGCCTACTCCACATGCTATTGTTTTGCTGGCATGGGGTCCTGCTGGTCCCAAAAGGATCTCACTTTTACGAACAGACATTATTTCGACCATAGAGTCGGGTGTCGAAAAGATGACATGTAGTAACAGCGACACGCTCCAGCGACTAACTGGAGAATAACAGTGAGTGGACTAAATTCAACTATATAGCTGGAGCAAAACTTGTCGGGGGCTAAATGAGAAGGAATAAAGCTTTTGCGTGGGAGTTCTTAACCCTGCTGAGGACTGGATGTATGTTATGAAAAGTGAGAAAGTGGTGGAACTTGGAAGACGGAGGCTTACTACTTGCTACCATGAATGGATATTATTAATGCAGTCACAGATCAACGTTCGTGACACTGGTGAGTGAAATCGTTGTCTTATTAATGTTCAAAACACGATCGACCGACAGTAAATCACCAACACACACATGCACACGCGCACACACACTTAGTTCTAATGTTATCTTCGTATGTTTGGTTTCACTTGTGGCGGATGAAGTTAGACGTCGTTCCCTCTTTGTCTTTGATTTTACTGTTGCATATTTTGCATTGCGCGTTCCTCTGTTTACCATCTGTGTGGTAGTTTTTGTATGCAAACTGCACTACTTTTGGAACTGCAGTGGCTGCAGAACCACCAGCAGTGGAGGGCTCTGGGGCAGCAGTAGCCATTCGTGCTGTGTGTGTCTGGTGCCCACTGCCCAGTCTGATCATTGCAGTTTGGCTGTTTCCGTGCTTGTGCTCTTGCTTACATGCCTGTCTCCAATCAATCAATCAATCAATAAAAGTGTGAACCTAGCGTGGCCGTTCACGACTGCTTTGGTGAGTGGCGTAGCGGCAAGTCGTCCGAGTCAGCGTGTCTCAAGTCGAGTCGAGTCGCGAGTCATTGTCTTCCAAGTCAAGTCAAGTCTCAAGTTTTTGTCCTTATGTCCGAGTCAAGTCCAAGTCGTCAAAATATGACTCCCAAGTCAAGTCAAGTCGAGTCATCATGACTCGAGTCCAATTGTCTGGTCACTGATACTACTTTTTAACCATGTCTCACTTATCACGAGGATGTCAGGGTTTGTCTGTTTGACTAGTTGGACTGCATAGTCAAAATGGAGGATTAGACTTCTAATATTTATATGTATGATCCCTAGTCCTTTTCTATTTTTAAAAGACAGTTTAGTAGGATTGGTAGAAATGTTAATAGTATTACCAATAACCTCTGGGCAGGGACAGGGAGAGACTCGCGTCAGAGGGCGGAGATAGCAGTGTCTAATTACACTATGTTCAATGCACTGGCCAGGCACTGGTCGTGGTTTATTCCTACCCGTGATTAAAACAGGGATAGGATAAAAATGGGCTGGGGGGACAGGATTTAAAACAGGATTCAAATTAATTAATGGACAGGGTTTTTTAGTGAGAACAGTTGTTGTTAAATCGGCAGAATCCAGATGATTAGCTATTAAATCGGTAGGATCCAAATAATTAGGGCTTGGAGAAAGACAAAAAATAAATAAACGTTTATACTTATTATTCAATCACTCAAACCCCAGCATCGGGGGACATTTACCAAAAATAGCCGATCTACAAGCTCACCACAAGATGCATTGTGAGCTTGTAGATCGGCTATTTTTGGTGAAGAGAGTTATTGTATGGAAAAATAACTCAAGTACAGTTCAACTCAGCCTCAGATGCACTGTACTTGTAAAACAGTTTGATGCTTTGAGCTTTGTAAAACACAGCAGCTCGTTGGAGGAGATTTGTGGTAATAAGCATAGTTCCTTGGCTGCTGCGCGATCTGTTCATGCTTGCACTGTCTGTCGGTGCTGACTGGCGGAGTCGCGGAGGCTGAGACAAGCAGCGGAGGCAGAGACAAGCACAGACAAGGGCTACGTCTTCATTAGCCTGAAACATGACGATCGCGACCGTTCATATATCGCACGACCGTCATGCGTCTCCACTCCAGTGAGCCCGACTGTGGTTGTCTGCTGCAAAATCTCCGCAGATTTGTCTGTCTCGTTGTACTATAGCTCTAAGGAGCCGCCTGCATCTCCGCACTGCTGTGCTCTATGCATTGACTACATTCGCTTCCTGACTCTTATCCCTACCTACGGAGTGCACGGAGGCTCAAACATCACCGCGTTTTGCGTTACGCGTTAACTTTGACAGGCTTAGAAAAATCATATTTTTATTGGCATGATCATGACGGGCCGCACAGACATGCGGAAAGGGCCGCATGCGGCCCGCGGGCCGCGGGTTGAGTAGCGCTGGTCTACACGCTGGGCCAGAACAGGAATAGGAGAGGGGAGAGACAGTTGTGCAGACTTAGACAGAGGGGAGAAGAAGTTGGCTAATGGAAAAGTAGTGTTTAATGAAAAGAAAATGGAAAAAAGATGAAAAAAAAAACATGTAAGACAATCACCTTACAGGATAAATAAAAACATTATAAAACAGAGCATAAGATATGAGGCTAGTTAAGGAACATTAAAGGCTAGCGAAAATAAATGAGAAGAGATTTAAAAACATCAATGGACTGAGCCCTTCAAATTGCTAGAGGAAGGGCATTCCAGAGAGCAGGGGCAGCAGCAGAGAAAGCACGGTCACCCCTTGACCTGAGGTTCATTGTGGGAGCCACCAGGACTGAGAGGTCAGCGGACCTCTGAGCCCTGCTTGGGCAATAGGGTTCAACAAGCTCCGTGATATAGGGTGGCACCATCCCATGTAAGGATTTAAAAGCAAATTAAAGCTGCAAGCAGCGATAACCGGGCCCTGCAGCTCTACCCACATCACAAGGGGGAGCAGTTACGCTATTACACTTATTGTTCTTTTACACTTATTGCCCTATTACACTTATTACACTATTACACTTTTTTGCGCTATTACACTATTACACTATTACACTATTACACTTATTACACTATTACAATAATTGCACTATTACACTATTACACTTATAACACGAATACACTATTACACTATTACACTTATTGCGCTGTTACACTATTACACTATTACAGTTATTACACTATTACTCGTATAACACTATTACACTATTAGACTATTACACTATTACACTTATTGTGCTATTAAACTATTACACTTATAACACTATTACACTTATTACACTTATTACACTATTACACTTTTTACACTTTTAAACTATTACACTTATTACACTATTGCACACATTGCGCTATTACACTATTACACTTATTACACTATTACACTATTACACTCATTACACTATTACACTTATTACACTATTACACTTATACACTATTACATTTATTACGCTATTACACTTATTGCGCTATTACACTTTTTGCCCTATTACACTTATTACACTATTACACTTATTACACTATTACGCTATTACACTTATTGCGCTATTACACTACATTATTACACCATTACACTATTACACTTATTACACTATTACACGTATTGCACTATTACACTTATTGCGCTATTACACTATTACACTATTACACTTATTACACTATTACACTATTACACTTATTACACTTTTACACTATTACACTTATTACACTATTACACTTATTGTGCTATTACACTATTACACTTATTGTGCTATTACACTATTAGACTTATTGCACTTATTACAAACCATTGAAAAGATATAGCAAATAGGAACTATCAATAATCGACCAATCAGAAGAGGGGGTAGTTCCTGTTTGGCGAAGTAAGTTTGACGCTTCGCCACGGTCAAGCCGGTTTACGAAAACTCACGATTTTGATAACTTTTCATCGTTAAAGTGTCCTGTGTATGCAGAGCGAATTTGAAGTTGATCCGATTAACCCGCTAGGAGGAGTTCGTTAAAATGTGAAAACAGCCCAAAATGCGCCAAAACGCCACAAAGAAGTAAAAATGGCTGACTTCCTGTTTGGTTTCGGACGTGGCGCCAAGAGACTTATTAAGTCCGGGCATGATACAGGTAGGTGTTCCACTGATTTTCATACGTGTAGGGGGCGCTGTTGAGCCATTAGGCCACGCCCCCTTTTGACTTTTTTAAATACGTAATTTTCCGCCACTTGTGATGTGCTTGCAAAGTTGCACAACTTTTGGAGTACGTTTGGCGCCTCAAAAACGCGATTCATTCGGCGGAAGAATAATCTTTGCAATAGGGTCCTCACACCACTGTGTGGTGCTCGGGCCCTAATAAAATAACTTTAAAATTAATTCTAAAATAGACTGGAAGCCAGCGAAGAGCAGCTAAAACGGGTGTGATGTGTTCTTGCTTTTTAGTGCCTGTGAGGAGGCGGGCAGCAGCGTTTTGCACTAGCTGTAATCGCCTTAGTGCCGACGGTTTGGTCACGCAACCTCTCAGGACAAAACTCGGCTGGAAAGAGTAGTATGCCAAGCATCTAAAATCATTGGATGTAGCCTTCCCTCAGTTTCACTCAAATCATAGCAAACAACTCTCATCCCGCACTCTCCCTCTTCAATATCGTCCCATCAGGCAGAAGTATCAAGAGCAAAACATCTCACATCAGAGATAGCACCTACCCCTTATTAGACATCTGAACTTGCACTGACTCGTTATGCATATGGGTAGATATGTATATGTTGCAATATGTAAAGTGTACTTTAAACCAAACTGTATGCACTTTCTACACTGCTGGGTATTGTTTCCGGATTGTGTTTTTCTTTTCTTGTGTTTATTGATGTGTGTATATGATGTGCTGCTGAACTGTCCTTTTTTCACGTTTTATGCCTGAGCGTGAACCAAGACAAATTCCTATCAACTATGTTGACATGGCAATAAAGTTCTTGCATCTTGATTCTTGAATCTTATAATTAACACAATCCAACAAGGTAATTTTAACCATGTAGTGTTACCATAAATTTACAACAATCTTGGGTTAACACAATGCCTCCAATCATCTTTCACATTCTGCCTTTTTACACAGCCCTGTGTAGGCCATGATCGGGTCTGGCGGAGATATGTGCTCGGCAGTGCGGTTCTTTATCATCATTACTATTACTTAATTAATGAATTAATATATTACCTGAGCAGGTGAGTCCAACAGTCTTTTCAGGTGAGCAGGTGTTTCTAGTTGAGTCTGAGGTTGTACAGTCCAGGAGAAAAGACTCACTGCCTTCACACTGGAACTCTTTGGTCCACATTGGAGCCTTCCCTTCTCCATAAAGCGCCCCCTGGAGGACTGAAGGAGACCCACAGTCAAGCTCCCTACAGACCACCTCTGCATCCTGCTGGTCAAAGTCACCTTCACACACTGATTAGACTTCACCTCCACTCTGCCTGAACACAAACTGGTCCCATTCACCAACCTCACTGACTCTGGAGGGGGGGGGGGAGAGATACAAATGTTGATTACATATTGATTAAACAAGATTAACACACACTATTATTATATTGCTACTTTATTATTTATTTCTAGGTAAACAACATATTTCTAGGTAAACAATTCACTGTAAATTGGAACATGCAAACAGTCCATTGAGTTCAATGGTAGAGTGGTGCTAGCTTGAGGAGCTTCACATGACATTTTGGCTATCAAGCCATTAAAAAGGCAACCACACTCGCAATTTCCCAGAATTGCATTTTTTTCTAGTTTAAATTTAAACAGGTTAAATAAATGTAGCTAAAACCACCATGTGTGGATTAAGCATATTAACTCTGAAGCTGTATTCTGGTCATAATAATTTCTGGAAATTCAATAGAAATAAGAGATCTTAGCTCACAACGCATTAGGTTGTCGATTAGCTATTTTAGATTTGGTATAGAGGGAATGAAGGGAATTGAGCCCAGGGACACCGGGGTTAAAGTGTTTAACTGAGATGAAATCACAGCAGCATAAGAGACTGGACCAGGAAAGCGCACACACACACACACACACACACACACACACACACACACACACACACACACACACACACACACACACACACACACACACACACACACACTAGAGCTCTTCACGGGGCCCCCAATTCCAAAATTACTCGAATACCCGAGAGACACATACGGGTTTCGGACACTGTTTTATCATAATCACTCGGGGCTGGGTCGGAATCGGTCAAATATCCCATCCTGTTTTTGCGTGATGCATACCATAAGCGGGGCTACGGCCAGGCTGATTAGAAAGCACCAGTGTATAATCATCGAAAATGACTTACCTCTGGATAGAAAATAGCCTAAAGCATTCCTTTCTCCCTATCTTTTGTCAGACACTCAGGCAGACACACACGCAAGCACACACGCACGCACACAGACAGACAGACAGACAGACAGACAGACAGACAGACAGACAGACAGACAGACAGACAGACAGACAGACAGACAGACAGACAGACAGACAGACTTAAAGACTGTATAGATTACTGTCATTATCAGTTCACTGTGTGTTACCTGAACAGATCACCTCCAGTCTGTTTATGGAAATAGCTAACCCCATTGTTCCACACTCCCTGAGTGAAGACTCAAAACCAACACACGAAGATATAATCCCCCATCCAGGTTGAGGTGCAGAACCAGAACTCCTTCCTGTAGAAACAGCAGAGCCACAGTCCAGCTGTCTACACACTACAGATGATGACTTCAGGTTCCAGCGAGGCCCCGGCTCACCCATTGTTCTCCACTCTCCCTGGTGTTTCATCTCCAGTCCACCAGTACACTTACTGGCTCCTCCCACCAACCTGACATTATCAGGCTCTGTATGGACAAGGGAGTAAGCAGTCAAAAAGTAATATTACTTTTATTATAAAATAAGAGTCCCGCCCTCCATCTATACTCCAAGACTCCACAATGTATTTTTGTATGCATACAAGAAGGATGTTTCACTCAGTCAATTCGCTCGTCTTTTCATAAAACGCTAATAACCTCCGTGACTTGCCATGGGAGGATGTGATAAACTCTTGTATTGTCAATAACTCCATAGCCAACCCTCTGGGTTCTGTCCCCGTCCGGAGGTTACATCGAGGCTCACATGCACTACAGGGGCCGCCGTCACGTCCAGACTGTAGAACCTGGCGAAGATCAAGGGCGAAGCCCAACTTGCCGCTCTACGGACATCTTGGATAGAGACTCCTCTCATAAGGGCCCAAGATGCAGCCATCCCTCTAGTAGTGTGCCCGCAGCCACGGGGCTCCACCCCATTACTGGAGTAGGCCAACTGTATAGTCTTGTTTAGTGATGGGCTAATCATTTCCTTTCCAAGACGATACGATGTGTAACCGATACATGGCCTACGATTCGATTCAGAGATGATAAATCTTCGATTCGGTGCAATTTCGATGCGATTCGATGCGATTTCGATTTTGTGGAATTTGTTGCGATGCGATGCAATTCGATACAATAAGGTGCGAGCTGATACACAAGTTTAATGGAACATTAATTTTACATCTGATCTGATAGCAAGCAATAGCTTGTGACCTTCCGTTAAAGCATATGCCTAGCACTGTGCTAGCCAACAGTGGGCATTTTACCACTCCGGACGCACTCACCTTCGGCGCCTTGGTGCCCTCTGGTGGCCGAGTGGATTTGTAGCAATTCGGCCCCCCAGGGGCAGAGCTGGGATCTACTCCCTAGGGGGAGGCGCGTCTCGCCACCCCGAGGTGTCCGCAGGACTCCCCTGGTGGCGAGCTCATGAGCCTTAAGTTCTGAAGCTGCTTCGGTAGTATTTTGGTATATTACATCCCTGAGAAGACATGCGGTGTAAGCTTTGAAATCTTCATTAAAGAAGCGGGAAGGCATTTTAAACACTAATATGTGACGACTTCGGGCACAGTGTAGAGTCCTGTGTCTACTCTGCTCTGCCTGGCTTCCAGAACTCTGGGGAGGGTCGTTGGTGTGGAGGCGGAATCCATCAGCTCCCTGCAGTCCAACTGTAGTCAAGGCCGGTCTGGAACGACATAGCGTGTCCCGTGGACCGCAGTGCCTCTTTAGTGAGCTGTAGCATCTCATCGATGCTGCAAAGCACTGCAAAAGGGACGGGTGTAGGGGATTTGCCCGCTGCTCAGAATACCTCTGTAGCGGAGCCCTCCATTAATGCCTCAGTGTTCAGCGCACTCACTGGGCAGGCCAGAATCGTGTAGGCGCTCCTTGTCTTGAGGGTAGATTGAAACTTCACGAGCCACGGACACGGATGCTAGGGCGAGGAGATGTAAGGCCAAATTCCCTTCCACCTGATGGAGGGACTTGAAACCTTTTTATCCCATAACGGGGCAGTTGAAGCAGTGTCGGGCGGGATGTAGTGAGGCGAGTGGGGCCTTCCACGAGGCCGTAACCTGAGCCACCGTGCTCATGCTTTGTCACTCTCTTAGCACCAGCGCTTCCTAGGCTGTCGAATAGGTCGGTTGGGGGGTTGTGATCCTCCCTGTCAACAGCCATGAGTTTCTCTGTTATTGGCAACGTGGTGAAATGCTCGACCTGCTCCCTGCAGCCTTTGGATGATATTTGACCACACGCCATGCGGAAATGGAGGACCTGTTCCAGGCCTTTGGTGGCACGGTCTACTCTAGGCCTAGACATTCAATGCAGGAGCTTCCGGCAGACATCGTACTCCTTGTGTGGGGTCGGGTTCTGCGTTGCTGCGGCTCTGGATTTGCCATCATACTTGTTGTCGTCGACATCGTTGGGGGAAGGCCTGCTGTATCGTCCTGGCAGTAGGATACTAGTAAGACGCCTCAGGGCGACATGCGACCTCGACCTAAAGGGCAAGGTCGTGCCAATTCTTGGCCATCTGGCCAGTGATGTATATCGGACCAGTTACCCATATATGGAGACCCTGGTACCCATATATGGAGATCCATGGTGGTCTGGGGAGTATAAAGGGAGGACTCCTGCCCAGCTCTCATTCTCTCTCTCTCTTCCCAAGAAGCAGGTTGTGCTTGAGGAAGCCACCTGGCCTGTTTGGGGCCTAAGCCTTTTGTCATGTTCCCTTTTACACACCTTAAACACGCACACACTCAGCTCGTCAATGAAAGGGTTAATACCATGACGCCGTTGACGGGTCAGCTCGTCACTCTTACTGTAAACACAGTAACACTGTTATGACTTAAGCCTCGAACACACTGCCCGACTTTTTGAGCCGATTATGCTGTCGCCGACCAATTTTGGCGCTCGCCGACAAAAACGGTTACTCGCTGTGTGTGAAACCCTCTGCAAGAAAATCTGTGCGCGATTCCAGCGCTCGCCGACAGCTTCCCGAGCGTTTCTATCAAGCAGCTTTGATATTTGTCTCTGTCACTGTCACAGCGCATCCATAAACTATTGCGCTCGCTCTCTCTCTCTCTCTCTCTCTCTCTCTCTCTCTCTCTCTCTCCGTGTTTCAAATGGAGACGCACGGAGCGGAGAGAAAGAAAGGGATAGAGAGATAGGAGGGGGGGGGGGGGGGGGGGGGGGGGGGGGGATGGACAGACAGACAGACAGAGATACGTGGTTCTCCTCCTAGTCCCGCCGCTGTTTTAATTATTTTAGCCGCCTGTACTGCAGCCGGCTAAATCTCGATATTCCGACGGCCTGAAACGGAGATCCAAATCCAATGTCGCAGAGAGAGAGAGGTCCAGACAGGTCGGGTCCATTTGAAGAACAATTATCCAGAATTTTGAGGTGGAAACATGGAGAATTATAATCCAGAATTTTGAGGTGGAAACATGGAGAATTATAATCCAGAATTTTGAGGTGGAAACATGGAGAATGCACAGGCTTAATCATACATTTGCTGGGAGTGAGAACCATAAGTTTAATGTACCGGTAACTTGGAGTTGGAGGAGAGCAGAGCTAGAAAGTTATTAATAGCGAGTCCAGACCATGCAGCTGTGGCTCTTGCATTAATTGGTTTGGCCTACTTTTACGGCTTTTTTGATTGATTGATTGATTTTGTGTGTGTGTGTGTGTGTGTGTGTGTGTGTGTGTGTGTGTGTGTGTGTGTGTGTGTGCACGTGCACCCACAGCGAGAGGAAAATCATTAGCGCCGGCTCTTGTGCACAATTAGAATAACAACAAATGTAATATTGGCTATGTATCGGGGATGCATCCTGGTGAAATATCTGGCAGTGTGTGACCCCCTGTTGGTGATCTGTCGGTGATCAATCTTGTCTGCGAAAACCACAACGAGACGATTTCAAGAAAGTCACTCATGCAGTGTGAAATACTCTAATGATCTGATGACTCGCCGACCAGGCAAAATCCTACAGTGTGTTCGAGCCCTTACTGTACGTCTTGGCTGTCCATTCTGCATCGGCGATGTCCGCGATTTGTTTACAACGCACGCTGGGCGTGCACGCAAAGTGAAGCTCCTCCATTATCCATTGATCTTCCCATAGAGACGAAAAATACATTTTGATCCCAAGGTTGGCATGTTTACAGCTCAATCTGCTATCGCATGGGGGCCGCCATGACACCCTCTCGTCTACACACTGTCACGTGACTAGATGGGATAAACGTTGAAGAAAACTAGAATTGAAATATTTCAATATATACTTTGTTGCTCGTCGTTTTCTTTAGCATAACAAAGAATATTAAATTTGGCTATATAGTCTGGTAGGAAGGTAGGCCTCCCGCGCACCCGAGAGATATATTTTTCTAACCTACCTTTTTGGAATCCTTAAGGTGTCAAGTTAATGAATTTTGATGTTCCCAGATCCAATTATTGTCCCATATATGTTTTTTTTAACCATATGTTGTGTCCGTCCTGGATTTTTGGCTGTGAAAACGAATAACTTTAAATCAACATAGCTCCTGAACCATACATCCGACAGAAACCATTCACCCCATTTTATGTTCGTCTTCGCAAGATGAATTGATTGATATGAAGATTTGCCATGGTTCCATCATGTTTAGTGCATTAAAACCCAAATAAACACAAAAAAAGTAAAGATTCGCCTAAACTGGATCACAACAACTCCTCCCCCATGCACCCTATTGATATATTTTTTCTAACATTTGCATTTTTACAATCTTCAAGATGTGTAGTAAACAAATGTTGATGTTCTCCACTTGAAATATTGACACGTGTATGTTTATTCTGGCATAGTGTTTGCTATAGTGAATCTTTGCAAATGCAAAAAAGAGAATGTAAAATCTACATAAGGTCTTAACTATACATTATTCTGAGACAAATGTCCAATTTGTCTGTTTCATTTTTGCATGAGGCATTGAGGGAGATGGATAGTGACATAATATGTACATTTATGGATCATCAATACTCAAATAAATGCTAAAATGCAGACAATTCAATAGGCGGATTTACATAAGGTCTTAACTATACATTATTTCTGAGACAAATGTCCAATGTGTCTGTTTCATTTTTGCATGAGGCATTGAGGGAGATGGATAGTGACATAATATGTACATTTATGGATCATCAATACTCAAATAAATCCTAAAATGCAGACAAATCAATAGGCGGAATTGGGACAGAGGACATTTACCAATACAAATGAAGGAGTTTATGTTTTCTTTTTTTTTATTGTTAATATGAATGCTTTAGGTGCTTGCTACACACATCCCATCCCCAAAAATATAAATATAGTGCTAGGTTTTAATTTTGCCTACAGTCTTGGATATCTGCAAACATTTAAAATATACATGAAGTCTTAATTAATGATATGCATAGACAAATTACCCCATTTTGTTTTATTTTGGCATGACATGTCATGCCAAAATACCATTTCATACCAAGATTTGATTCTAGACAACCTCAGGTTTCCAATGGAACCAATCTTGTCATGCTAAATTGTCTGGCAGGGGGGGTAAATGCCTAATGATTCAAAGATAGACAACATTTTGGCAAGGGATAAACGGCCATCACCAATTTTCAAAAGGTCCCTTGAGCTTTCGCCTCGATTCATGAGAATGGAAACACGTGAAAGCCTCCCCTGTACAGACATGCCACATTTAGGACAATCTCATGCAGTGTTGGGTAAGAACCATGCAGTTTTTTGTATTCAGTACAAATATGTAATTTACGCCTATTGTAAATCTGTTTAAGAAACACATACATTAACTACTGTACTTTCTTTATAGGGGCGGAATAGCTGAATGGTTGGGGAGCCTGCCTGGTTGTCCCAGGTTCGATTCCAGGCAAGTGTAGCAATGTTGATCTGTGTGGAGGAAAATAGGTATCTATCTATCTATCTATCTATCTATATAGACCACTGCACTGCATCTCAACTCAATTAAAAGCACATTTAACATGACCACATTGACCAGGACATCCATTTGCTGTACAGTAAAAAAAAAAAAACATAATGCAGTATAAATAGACATTAGCCTAGCATAAAATACCAATGAATCCCAAAATAAACAAAATCAAAACATTAGCATGTAAAGGAAAATCATAGACTGCCAGGGAGGTCTTTAATAAAGATAAAATATCAGTCAACTGGGCAGCTCTGAAGTGTAGGGGCAAGCTGTTACAGAGCCTTGGGGCCCCAGGCTGTCCTGCATAGATCACAGTAGTGCATCTGTTGACCACTGTACTACATCTATAGACACTACATTGGTCTACAGATGCATTCAAGTGGTTTACAGATGCACTCGAGTAGTCTACAGATGCACTAATGTGATCAACAGATCACAACAGTGGCCCACAGTTGCACTAGAATGGTCTACAGATCACAACAGTGGTCTACAGATGCAATACAGTGGTCTATAGATGTAGTACAGTGGTCTATAGATGTAGTACAGTGGTCTATAGATGTAGTACAGTGGTCAAAAGATACACTACTGTGGTCTATGCAGGACAGTCTGGGGCCCCCCAGGCTCTGTAATAGCTTGCCCCTACACATCAGAGCTGCCCAGTAATCAGTCTTTATTAAAGACCTGTCTGATCTTTAGCTGAGACTGGCAGTCCATGATCTTCCTTTACTGATGCTAATGTTTTGCTTTTGTTTATTTTGATATTCTATGCTATTTATATTGCATTGTTATGTCTTTTCTATTATTGTTTTTAATTGCACAGCACTTTGGGTGACCTGGTCATGTTAAATGTGCTTTAGAAATGTGCTTTTAATTGTGTTGAGGTGAGATGCAGTGCAGTGGTCTATATAGATAGATAGATAGATAGATAGATAGATAGATAGATAGATACATATTTTCCTCCACACGCATCGACATTGCTACCCTTGCCTGGAATCGAACCCTCTAAAGACACTACAGTAGTTAATGTATGTGGTCTAAAACAGATATACATTTTTACATATTTTACTGGATTAAAAAACGTCATGGTTCTAACCCAACACTGCATGGAATTGTCCTAAATTTGGCATGTCAGTACAGGGATTCACCAGGAAACAACCTGGGATCCAAGATGGCGCCGTCCAGGGCTGCTATGGCGACTACTTGTGTTGCATTCTGTTTGTTTTTCGTGTTGTACGTATCGTGTGAACCTTCTTACACAAGAGAAGAGCTGCTGCACATTGGGTGTTCTACCCCACTGGATATTTTACCATCATTACTCACCCGTTCCACGGATGTACTGGATATTCTGCTGAAGGGGACAGCGTTCTTCGCCAGCGCCGTACGTTGGACCCGAAGACAACGGGGGAAGCGAGGCGGTTGCCTGGTTCGCCTACGGCGGAGAAGTTCGCGTCCACCGCTGCCAGGTATATTCCTCTGCAATGTGAACTCTCTACCCAATAAAATGAATGAACTCCGGTTGCTTGTTTCGCGGGAGAATGACTTCAAATCCACGGCTGTTTTCGCGTTTGTGGAGACGAAACTGACGCCTACGGTCCCCGACGGGGCTGTACAGTTGGATGGCTTCTCCGCGTTTCGCTGTGACAGAGACTTCGAGGAGGCTGGGAAGTCAAGTGGAGGAGGATTGATTTTCTTTGTGAACAACCGCTGGTGTTCTGATGTGACAGTGTTGGAACAACACTGTTCTCCTGCTATTGAAACTCTTTTCATCCTCTGTCGTCCATTCTATTCTCCCCGTGAGTTTAACGCGTTCCTCCTCGTGTGTGTTTACATTCCTCCGGATGCTGACGTCACTGTAGCAGAGGACACACTAGCTGACCAGCTGTCGGGGGCGGAACGTAAATACCCGGACAGTTTTGCTGTGGTGCTTGGTGACTTCAACCAGGCTCATTTGAGTCGGGCTCTCCCCAAATACAGACAGCAAGTTACATGTGCTACTAGGGGTGAGAACATTCTGGATCATTGCTACTGTACCATCCGGCAGGCATACCACTCTGTCCAACGTGCTGCTCTGGGCAAGGGTGATCACCATCTCATCCATCTGATCCCTCGCTACAGGCAGAGATTAAAAATATCAAAACCTGTAGTGCGGAGTTTCAGAGTGTGGTCCAGTGAGGCAAGTGAGCGACTCAGTGCTTGGCTGGAGAATGCGGGCTGTGACCAGGACTTTGTTGAGTGGGCGGGGCCTGTGGCTGGAAACAACCTGGATGACTACACAGACACTGTGACATCATTCATCAGCCTCGGCGAGGAGGTGTGTGTCCCCCTCCGCTACAGGAAGATCTACAACAACGACAAGCCCTGGTTCTCAGCCCATCTCAGGAGGCTGAGGTCGGAGAAGGAGGTGGCCAGGCGTAGCGGCGACGTGGCCTTGTTTAGGCGAGCCAAGTATGGGTTTGCCAAAGCGGTGAGGGAGGCGAAACACCGCTTCTCGGAGAAACTGCGGCAACAGCTCTCTGAGGGGAACTCCTCCTCTGTCTGGAAAGGACTTAAAACCATCACCAACTACAAGTCCAGGTCCCCGCAGGCGTCTGACAACCTCCCCCTCGCCAACGAGCTCAATGAGTTCTACTGTCGTTTTGAGAAGGAAAGTTCCCCCCCTGCCCTCCCCCTCCATCCCCCCCGGCCACAACCACTCTCCCCTCCCCCACCCCCTCTCACTGTCACAGAGAGAGAGGTGAAACTGCTGTTCGGGAGCCAGAACCCCCGGAAGGCGTCCGGTCCGGATTCTGTCTCCCCCTCCGTCCTGAAGCACTGCGCTGACCAGCTCGCCCCGGGGTTCACCCACATCTTCAACACCTCGCTGGAGCTGGGTCATGTCCCAGCATGCTTCAAGGCCTCGACCATCATTCCTGTCCCCAAGAAGGCCAAGGTCACAGGCCTTAATGACTATAGACCCGTCGCCCTGACCTCTGTGGTCATGAAGGTCCTGGAGCGCCTTGTCCTGGCCCATCTGAAGCGGATCACTGATCCTGTGCTGGACCCGCTGCAGTTTGCATACAGAGCGAATAGATCCACGGAGGATGCCGTGAACATGGCTCTGCACTACACCTTGAAACATCTGGACACTGCTGGCAGCTATGCCAGGATCCTGTTCGTGGACTTCAGTTCGGCCTTCAACACCATCCTACCATCTATCCTGGAGCAACAGCTATCCCTGCTGCAAGTACCTGCCTCCACTCGCAGGTGGATTACGGACTTTCTGACCAACAGGTCTCAGCGGGTGAAGCTGGGGAAGAACATTTCCAGCTCTAGGTCCACCAGCACCGGTTCCCCACAGGGCTGTGTCCTGTCCCCACTACTGTTCTCCCTCTACACCAACAGCTGTGTTTCTCTCCACCCGTCAGTCAAGCTCCTCAAGTTTGCGGACGACACCACCTTGGTAGGCCTCATCTCTAACGAGGACGAGTCAGCCTACAGGAGGGAGATCGAGCGGCTGCGGATTTGGTGTGACAACAACAACCTGGAGCTAAATGCTCTGAAGACAGTGGAGATGGTGGTGGACTTCAGGAGGGACCCAGCCCCGCCCCCTCCCATCATGCTTGAAGACATCCAGGTGAACGCTGTGGAGTCCTGCAAGTTCCTGGGGATGATCATCTCCAGGGATCTGAAGTGGGAACTTAACATCGATACCCTCCTGAGAAAGGCCCAGCAGAGGATGTACTTCCTTCGTCAGCTGCGAAAATACAGACTGTCGAGGGCCATGATGACCCTGTTTTACACGGCCATCATAGAATCCATCCTCACTCACTCCATCATCACCTGGTTCCCCGCTGCATGCGCAAAAGATCTCATCAAGCTGCAGCGGGTGATACGCTCTGCAGAAAGGGTGATTGGCCGTCCCCTGCCCTCCCTCAAGTCCCTGCACGACTCCAGGGCGCTGAGGAGGGCAAGAAAGATCATGGCTGACCCCTCCCACCCTGGCCACAGTCTCCTCACCCTGCTCCCCTCTGGGAGAAGGATGCGGCATCTGGGGGCCAAGACAGAGCGATACAAACGCAGTTTTTTCCCCTCAGCCGCCAGGCTGCTCACGGACGCTGGTTTCCCTTTTTCCCCTGCCCCCTAGGGATACCAGGAAAAGAACTATAATGTGACTATGTTGCACTATTGGACTGAACACTACGGCACTTTACCTCATATCATATATTTATTTATTTCTTGCACGGTGTTTTGTGTTGTTGTTCGTATGTTATTTGTGAAAAAAGAGGACTGAATGATGCACACTTGTTGTTGCCAAAACAAATTCCTATGTGTTCTACACAATGGTAAATAAAGGAATCTGAATCTGAGGGAATGGTATTTTGGCATGACATGTCATAAAACAAGATAGAGTAATTTGTCTATGTGTAACAGAGGTGAATCGGACCTCCCCACCCTGGGTTCGAACCCGGGCCTCCCACGCGAAGTCCAATATCTTAACCATCGCTCCAAAGGGATATCCCTATGGAACAAGGGAGATACTAGACTTTTGAGGCTTCAAGGCTGGGGCTGTGACTCTCTCCGCCACACTCACCCCCCTTTAGACCTCCTCCTATGGGGAAGCCCGATCCGGGTCACGGCACCATTGTAACGGAGGTGAATCGGACCTCCCCACCCGGGCTTCGAACCCGGGCCTCCCACGCGAAAGTCCAATATCTTAACCATCGCTCCAAAGGGGTATCTCTATGGAACAAGGGAGATACTAGACCTTTGAGGCTTCAAGGCTGGGGCTGCGACTCTCTCCGCCATGTATGCATATCATTTAATTAAGATGTCACGTATATTTGATATTGTTTGCAGATATCCAAGACTGTAGGCAAACTTAAAACCTGGCACTATTTTGAATTGAGGATGGGATGTGTGTATCAAGCACCTAAAGCATTCATATTAACAATTTGAAGAAAGAAAATGCCTATGTCCTCTGGCCCAATTCCGCCTATTGAATTGTCTACATTTTAGTTTGAGTATTGATGATCCATCACTAGCCATCTCCCTCAATGCTTCATGCAAAAATGAAACAGACAAATTGGACATTTGTCTCAGAGAAAAATGTATAGTTAAGATCTTATGTAAATCCGCCTATTGAATTGTCTGCATTTTAGCATTTATTTGAGTATTGATGATCCATAAATGTACATATTATGTCACTAGCCATCTCCCTTAATGCCTCATGCCAAAATGAAACAGACAAATTGGACATTTGTCTCAGAATAATGTATAGTTAAGACCTTATGTAGATTTTACATTCTCTTTTTTGCATTTGCAAAGATTCACTATAGCAAACACTATGCCAGAATAAACATATGTCAATATTTCAAGTGGGGAACATCAACATTTGTTTACTATACATCTTGAAGATTGTAAAAATGCAAATGTTAGAAAAAATATATCAATAGGGTGCATGGGGGAGGAGTTGTTGTGATCCAGTTTAGGCAAATTTTAACTTGTTTTGTGTTTATTTGGGTTTTAATGCACTAAACATGATGGAACTATGGCAAATCTTCATATCAATCAATACATCTTGCAAAGACGAACATAAAATGGGGTGAATGGTTTCTGTCGGATGTATGGTTCAGGAGCTATGTTGATTTAAAGTTATTCGTTTTCACAGCCAAAAATCCAGGACGGACACAACATATGGTTAAAAAAAAACATATATGGGACAATAATTGGATCTGGGAACATCAAAATTCATTAACTAGACACCTTAAGGATTCTAAAAAGGTAGGTTAGAAAAATATATCTCGGGTGCGCGGGAGGCCTACCTTCCTACCAGACTAATAAGTAACCGTTGTTTTTCATGAGGCAATGTCCAGTCCACGATAAAATTAACAGCTGTGTCCACTTAAAGGCAATGGCATCACAGCAATGACGGCATGCCTCGTTGCGCTCAGACATTATGGTCGCGCTGCGCTAAAAAGTGAATCTCTCTCAGCTCCATATTGCAACGTTTTTAAAAGTGTGTGTTGGAGTGTCACTGCTTTACCACAACGCTAGTTAAACCGCACTTATGGCCGGATGCCCACACTTATCACGTGGCGTTCATCCCTTCCCCCATTTGCTCATACAAGGACATGACGAAGAGTGCACAATAATGCTTCCCAGCCACAAAGAGGCCGCTGTTGCAACCAACATTGTGGCAAAAGGGGAAAAGCAGTGAAACTTGGTAAAAACAATTTTTATTGAAAACAACAGACTAATAGATTGTGCAAGGTTACCACCGTAGTCATTAACAGTTGGGAGACTGACGATGGTGTCTTATATTTTGCATTTGTGCATGTGTCGAGCCACTAGAGACCGTTTTTTTGGGGTTGGGATGCAATTTTCAGACCTGCTGAAAACTAGTCTAAAGCAGTGGTTCTAAACATTTTCATATAAAGGACCCCCAAATTGACATGCATACTGCAGAGCCCCACCTGAAAATATTTTCTGCCTGGGAAGATTTTTCAAGATTTATCATAGTGTTTAAAAAATATCCGATCTACAAGCTCAAAATGGGCTGTAATGGTAATGCGTTGTGAGCTTGTAGATCGGCTATTTTCAAACAAAGTTTAAAACTAGGTTAAAATGGTAAAACTCTTCCTAGTTTTACAGTGGATCCCCTGGAACTTCCTAAAGGATCCCTGGGGGTCCCCAAACCACACTTTGAGAACCACTGCTCTAAAGATATGATACAAATATTGTGGTGATTTAAATCATATATTGTACAACTGTAGAATTGAAGAAACTTAAAGAATAAATTATTTTTGCACAACATGTCACACTTAAGAACTAAAAGGCCACCCTAAGAGTGCTCTACAGTGTACGTAGATTTCTTCTTAACATAAGAACAAATCACAGCTAAGAAAACATTGGTGTATGCCAAATCTTCTTAAAAAACTTCTTAAAAGGGTCTAAGAAGAAACTTCTTCTTAAGAACGTTCGTAAGTAGGTTGGTGAATCGGGCCCAATATTATTACTCTAATTACCTGAGCAGGTGAGTCCAACAGTATTGTCAGGTGAACAGGTGTTTCTAGTTGAGTTTGAGGTTGTACAGTCCATGAGAACAGACTCGTTGCCTTCACACTGGAACTCTTTGGTCCAGGTTGAAGCCTTCACTTCTCCATAGAGCGCCCCCTGGAGGCCAGAAGGAGCCCCACAGCCAAGCTCCCTACAGGCCACCTCTGCAGCCTGCTGGTCAAAGTCACCTTCACACATTGAGACCCACGACTGATTAGACTTCACCTCCACTCTGCCTGAACACGAACTAGTCCCATTCACCAACCTCACAGACTCTGGGGGGAGAGAGAGAGAGAGAGATAGAGAATTATATTCTATAATGTATATAGTTCTATTTCATTGTTTGACAGAGACAGATAAGAGCCCATTCTCAATGTCACTGGAGCATGCCAAGTACTTAATGTTGTAGTAGAGCCTTTCAAATCTACCCTTTGAATGCGCACTATTTCCCACCGTTTTTAAGCATACCCGATGGCCTATGGTCGCTTCAAGCACTCCGTACTCCGTTGAATAGAGGAGTTCCACAATGTGCCATCGCATTGGTCTGACGTCTCATTGTTCCGATGTCCCATTAGTCCACCGCTGGTGAATGCTAACCTGGTGAATGCTAAACTACTGACGCTGGTGAATGCTAACCTGCTGACAGTGGTGAATGATAACCTGGTGAATGCTAACCCGCCAACGCTGGTGAATGCTAACCTGCCGACACTGGTGAATGTTATCCTGGTGAATGCTACTATGCCTAAACCTAACCCTAATCCTAACCTCAGTAAAAGTGCCTAAACCTAACCTGGTGAATGCTATCCTGCCGATGCTGGTGAATGTTAACCTGTTGAATGATAACTCTGCCCTCAGTAAAACTAGGCCTAAACCTAACCCTGGCTAATGAGATGCAGACTTATGGGCAGTCCCTGTTCCACAATGCAACCCACCACCTCAACTCAACCCGACTCAACCAGGATCAAACCGAGTGTCCACCATTAAAATGTCCATCGTCTAAAATGTGTTGTGGCACGGAATTAACTTGTAAGTTGTTTTACGATAGTATTTAGTTGTTTAAACTCCATAATGTGGTCATCTAATCATGACAGAGCCTATTTAAAAATATGCCAATTAAGGCGTTGATGGAGGATACACATCCGTCTATCAGGCTGCTTAATGGCTATCAGGCTGCTTTAGCCGGGTTACATGAGTGTATGACTGCCCTAAATTATGTTAGTTACTTTGTAGCCTGAACTGCAATACCGCTGGTGACCAAATGGCACGCTATTGAGTCACACACGCACGCACACACAGACACACCCACACGCACGCACGCACACACACGCACGCACGCACTCATGCAGCCTCCACCGCTCAGTTCACACAGGTGTGATTTTTATTTTATTTTGCAACGGCGAATGCCGTGCACACGCGTGGTACACGATCTGTGGACGAGCGTCATCTACATGCACGCGCTCACCGTAAAAGGTAAGAAAACCTCAGCAGTGAAGCGGAAAACAGTCAGTGAGTTAAAGATGCAGTGCCATGGTTTATTTCCCCCCTAAAACATGATCATCAGGTATTATGATTATACTAGGAGGAGGATCTTTTCCAAAAGAGTGTACAGAAAGAGTTAAAATTATTTTTGTATGTGGCCACACCCAGCAGTTCATTCAGTATGCCTGGTTGTTCAGGTGGTTGGTAACCCAGTTGAAGTTAGGTACACCCACAGTGTTGAGTGAATGGTAAAAGGGGAGGGGATGATTATATGATGTCATTTAATCACTGTTTTTGGATCGGCACATTTGACCCAGAAGGTGTCAGCTTCCAAGAAGAAATCCAAAATACAAATGGAATACATAATTGCTCATAACAACCACACCAGGGGGTCTAATGAAGTACTCTCAACTAGGGATGCGGTATCGGTACTCGCGGTATCGGTACTCGCGCCGATACAACCCTATTTTGCTGTACTCGTACTCGCCCGATACTTCTGACGGCAGCGGCCGATACCGAACAGGGGCGTCACAAGGGGGAGAAAAGTGGGACTGGGTTACTGGGGCTCAAGGTGAAAGCCAGGGCCTTAATTATTTTATACTTTTGCTATTGAAAAATAGCAGATATGCAAGCTCACAGTGCCGCACTGCAAGCTTGCAGATCTGCTATTTTTTAAATACCCCATGAAGAACATTGCGGAGCCTGACTGTCATACTGGTAATTGTGGTCACAATGACCCACAGCGGGTGCACGCTGAACGGAGTGAACGCTGGCATTCAGCGGCAGCAGGCTGTCTGTCTGTCTTTCTGCTGCTTCAACATGAGTAGGCCTACATTGAGTGATTTAGCAGCATCATTCATCATTCATTAATCTTAAAACTTGCTACGATGCAAAGTTTGTCTGAGTGCTTTGCCTTTGATGGAGAAATCAAATCCAAAAAAGGCGACTGGATGTGAATCACTCACTCATTACCTCGGCAGCTCGGCTCGAGCCTGTTGCGGTCCCGGTTCTACGAGGGTGCTGAGGCCTGCTATGCACCCTCAGTTTCGACAGGGGGCACCCTTGGATAAGATTTCTTAAAATGTCCTATTTATTTTTATTCTTTTTTTCATTTAGTCAAATAGCCTGTTGGCTTTGAGAGACTCACGCCTCCCCTCCCCCGCACATCGAAGTCGAAGGGTGCTAATTGTCGGCCGGCGGTAAACAAAGCCTTGCATTTGCATGCATACATACATAACAAAGGTCAGCCTTTTTCTGCAGGGCCACGTTGTGGAGCAGAGTCTTGGGCAACGTGAAGACGACACTGAACAGGACTGCAAGCGGCTGTTTTGTTGCTGTTCTGGACTGTATTCTTGCTGAAATGGCTGGGCGTTTCAGCGAGCAAGTACATGCAGGCTTTGGAGGCACTCGATCCTGACAGCAACGACTTTTTGAATCCCAGCACAGTGCAGCCTCTACTGGATAAAAGACTGAAAAGAACGAGGCACAGTTTATCGTGGCATGTTCTTTTTGAACAAAATTACTTTGGGCCAATTCGTCTCAGAATACGCCAGCGTTTTCAAACCCATGCCAGTGGTGATGACAGCATTCAAACACGCACTGACGTTTGGGGCCTCCACTGCTATGTGCGAGAATTCGTTTTCCACGCGGCTGAAGAATGTTTTTTTCTGAGCACCGACGCAGCATGATGCACTCACGAAAAGCCAATCTCATCCAACTTGCATTCGAGAATGACCTCAGTGTTAAGTTCAGAGACGAATGGAAGGAGTTACTGCTTAGGAGATTCAACTCAGAGAAGAGGAGACTACAGCTCTACTGAGTAAAGCCACGGTAAGCTAAATAAACATTGCATTTTGGTCTATAAGGCTATGATGAAAAGAAATAAAAATGCTTAATATAATAGCAAAATGACTAAATGTTTTTTCTCTCTCTCCCTATCTCTCTCTTCTCTCTATAGATACACATTCGCTGTCCATGGTGCTGACGAGGGCACCATCATTTTTCTTTTTTTTGCTTTAAAGCCTATTAGATCTTTTTTCATAGGCATGTCGCATATATATCCTTTTTCATAATTACTATTAGACCGTTTTACTATTTTTTACTTTATTACTATTGATAAGCAGACTGATCCAAAAATGTCGCTGTGACTAAACTGTATATACATTCCCCATTTTCTCTAACTGTTTTTATTATATTTTGATTCTTGCATGGCAATGTAAAAATATGTTTTCTCATGTCAATAAGCAAATAAATCTCCTTTGAATTGAAATTGAATTGTGTGCCATTACTTTTTGCATAACGTTTCGGCGTCAAGCCTTTCTCAGCGTGTTAAGAAAGTGGTCAGTGGTGGGTGGGGTGATAATATCAAATATAATAATAAAACAAAACTTCCGATCGGCTAATGCAAGTAATGGTTTATTTACCTGGCTGCACAGTGGGCACAGTCTATATAGTCTATAGACAGGCTACAGCGCGCGCCGCTGCAGTTGCCTTTTATTGGACATTAAAAAATGTAAAAATATGGGCAACCTCACTTAAATGCATTGCACCCTGAGCCACTGTCGGCTGGCGCCGGCCCTGGCCTGTTGCATCAGTGTGATCCGCTCATCTGAAGAATAATCCATTTTGAGGTGAGATTTTGAGAACATGGAGAAAGTAGTCTCAGTCATAAATTGGCTGCGAATGCCATAAATAATGGTTTAAAGTAGGCCTAACAGTGATGAGAGATGAGCGAGATGAGAGAGGTCGCTTAACGAGAGGAGTCCTGTCAGTCCAGCTGCGCTGCTGTGCGCTGTGCTGGGGAGTTAATTGGTACTTGCCCTAGTTTTACGTCTTTCACTGGTGATGTAATCAATTATTTTGGAGCAGATTCCAATAGTATAAACATTATTAAAAGGCTTTCATATACTCTTGATATCTTTTTCAAATAAGGTTTAGCCTAATAGATTGAAATGTGCTAGATTTAGGCTATTTTCTGCTTGTTAATGTCAATAAATAAATTCATCAATTAATTTTCGGTTATCCGAATAGGTTTCAAAATTGTCGTGTACATGTCAGTGAAATTAGTCGCTAGGAACATCCCTAATGTTAAGATTTGTGAGGTTGACAACACATTGTTTTGTATTATTAATTGTACTCGTAACGGTACTCGGTATCGGCGAGTACTCACAATGAAGTACTTGTACTCGTACTCGGTCAGCAAAAAAGTGGTATCGGGACATCCCTACTCTCAACCTCCTAGACACATGAAAACCAGAAAAAGAACAAAACTATGGCACCACCTCTTTAAGAGAGTTTAAATTAATCATTACTGAGCAGATCTCTGTTTAATGAAAAATTATGTTTGTGTTTTGTTAACACATTAACTTCATGGTATAAATCAGTTATGCAGATTATTCTAATAAAAAAATATAAATCAGCAGATTAATGTAAATAGTACTATCGTTGTTGAAGTTATTGTTTGGGTGCATTCACACAGGCACATTTTATTCAGGGGCGAAAATGGGGGGGGGGGGTGACAAGGGGTTTTTGTCACCTTCCAGGTCCAATTTCGTCCCCTCCATTCACTTCCAGAAGACCCCCCCGTCCCCCCCAGTCAGGGACCCCCAAGCCAAACTTTTAGGGGTCTGAATTCTGAAAATCACGCACTAAACGCGAGCGATAATGTTTAACCCCCCCCCCCCCCCCCCCCCCCGTCTAAAATCCCCAAATGGTTCGGTCCAGTGCCCTAAGTAAATAGCAACGCCCATTTAGTCAGTGGTGCGTGTTCCCCACACTCCCAAGCCCCCACCGTTGCGCTTAGGTTCACCGGGAAATACGCGGTCGCAGCCTGTATAGCTTACAGTTGACTCTCAGACAGGGCCGGCGGCAGCCCACAATGGCTGAGGGTGCTATGCTTTAAGTGAAGGATACCCAACTCAAATCGGCCAGGTGAAAACAAAAGGCTAAATTTGCATACCAATGGGAGTGTGTGCCAAACCGGTTGTGGCCAGCCAATGCTGATCTACTGTATTATCTATCTATAAATGCGAGAAGTCTCTGCGTGTCTGTCTGTGTGTCTGTAATCCGCGTATCTCGAGAACCGTTCGTCCCACCGGCTTCAGATTCGGCACGCGCGTTCCCCGCCGCGGCACGGAGTGCAGTGCCGGGTCTCGACCCGACCCGACACGCGGTTTTCCCGAACCGGCGCGAAACGTTCGGAATCTCCTTATGCGGGGTTGATTGTTGACATCAGCTGTTCCGGAGGAAATCGGCGAAAGCTCTGACTCATTGTGACATCACTTAATAAAAGGCTCTGACATCACGTACGCCACATGAGTCAACAAAAAATCTCTGTGAGTGTGTATGTATGTATGTAATCCGCGTATCTCGAGAACCGTTCGTCCCACGGGCACGCGCGTTCTCCATATATGGGCATAAAATGAATGCCCCCATATATGGGCATAAAATGGATTGCAGACAGACAGATACAGATATCTCCATATATGGACATAAATGGACAGAGGCAAACAGATGGTCAAAGATCTCCATATATGGGCATAAAATGGACGCAGACAGACAGATACAGATATCTCCATATATGGGCATAAATGGACACAGGCAAACAGATGTTCAAAACGGGTCCTATGACAACAGGTATAATGAGGTTTGCATTAAAGGGGGAACCGGCACTGTGTCTGCAACACAGTTGGAGGCATAGACAGATACTCCATATATGGGCATAAAATGGACGCAGATAGACAGATATCTCCATATATGGGCATAAAATGGACCCAGAACTATAACTACAGTGATCTCCATATATGGACATAAAATGGACGCCGACAGACAGACAGATACAGATATCTCCATATATGGGCATAAATGGACACAGGCAGACAGATGGTCAAAACGGGTCCTATGAAAACAGGTATAATGGGGTTTGCATTAAAGGGCGGGGCATTCATTCCCTATTTACATTGTTCCGAGTTGGCCAGGTCGCCGACTAGACGCTGGGCCGCCCGAAGGGCGGCCCAGCTTCTAGTAATGTAAATTTCGGGAATTACTGAGAGGTGGGGGTGCTCCCTGGCCAAAATGAGGGTGTAAAGCAGGCCTCAGCACCCTCGTAGAACCAGACCTGCTCTCAGAGTGAGTGATGACATCATAATATGGCGACTTTGTTTTGGCTGTGGTGTGGAAGAAGGACAGCATGAATCGCGTTTTTGAGGCGCCAAACGTACTCCAAAAGTTGCGCAACTTAGCAAGCACATCACAAGTGGCGAAAAATTACGTATTTAAAAAAAACTAAAGGGGGCGTGGACTAATGGCGCAACAGCGCCCCCTACAAAATTTCAACGCAACAGCCCCACTATACGGTTTCACCCACAAGTACGAAAATCGGTACACATCTGTATCATGTCCGGACTCACAAAAAAGTCTCTTGGCGCCATGTCGTACAGACGCGTGGGTGGCGTCATATCACATGATTAAGAGGCCTTAACCTTAATTGTTGCTTCCTTCGCCAAACAGGAAGTGCCCCTCGCCAAACAGGAAGTGCCTCTATTTCTCATGAACCGTTTGTCGTACAGACGCGTGGGTTGTGTCATATGACTTGATTAAGAGGCCTTAACCTTAATTCAGTCATTTGCAAATCCCGCCCCATTCTGCCCTGTTACTATGGTGGTACATTTGACCCTGGGCAGATTGTTTTTATAGTGGCAGTGAATGGGGGGAGAGGGTATTTTCATTGCCTCATTATTGCAATTTAAAGTACCAAAGGAAAAACATCTAGGTGATATTAATAAAAAGGGAAGACAAAGGTACAGTAGTTACATTGCAAAACAGGGGGTTTCCCCGAAAATATATGTTTTAATTTGTTTAATCCCAGTGGGACAGAATCACCATTGCAGATTCTTTTATAGTGGAAGTGGATGGGATTTTTTTTTCATAGCCTCATTACAGCTATATAAAGTACCAAAAAAAAACATCTACGTGATATTGATAAAAAGGGAAGACAAAGGTACAGTAATTACATAGCAAAACAGTAGTTTTCCACCGAAAATATATGTTTTAATTAGTTTTGGCTAATTAACTGAGTGTCGCAGATTGACAGGTCCCGCCTTCGGACCAGCCCCTTTCCTCCTATTTGATGGTTTCGTCAATGCCCTGACCAGGATTGGCCGTGCCTTTGCTCCTCATCTATAAAAGCCTCACTCTGCCAGTCTGCCCTAACCATGGTGGGGGATAGCAGCTTTCAAGCAAGCAGAAACTCGATCCCTCTTTCCCTCCAGCCCATGTAACCTTTTTCTTAGTCCTTGGTTTGGTTCATGTTTGAGTTGATTTGAGTATCTTCTTTCAGTGCCATTTTGCCTACAGTTTGAGTTTGTTTTGAGTTCTAGTTTAAGCCTCTGTTTCTTAGTTATTTTCCGATCCTCCCTTTTGCCTCAGTTATTTAAAGTTATTTTCCCACAATGCCAATAACGTATCATGACTGCTTTTTTCAATGGGCCCCATGTGCCAATGACGTCTTTGACGTCTTTAGATCAAAGGCTATAATTATTATTATTATTATTATTTTCATTTTTTTTTTAAAGATGTCAAAATGGCCTGAGATCAGAGAGATGGTTTTCTCTGTTTGTGTGTTGGTTCCCTCGTTTAGCTGATTGAGAAAATGTGTGTTCATTCTAGTGGATGGACACTTTTTTTGATTCATTCAGCTCTATCTCTGGAACCATTTGTCTGATTGACCAAATTATTTTTGCCACTGAATCACAACAACTGTGTCTGTTTCTGTGGGGATTTATTAAAAAAAAACTTTTTTTCATTGCATAGTAAAGAAAAACATACAAAATCCTGGCACAAATACCTTGGGGCCATTTTGGCCCTTGGCACTGATAGAGCTAATTCATTATTATTGTACACTTCTATAATTTCGTTATGTAGGGGTGTTTGGTAGTTTTGTTTGGGCTTTGCCCATTGGGTCTATTTTTGTGATTCTTTAGTTAGGTACGTAGGGTTAGTAACTGTTTTTTTTACATACAGGGTTTAGTTTAAGGATATTCTTCTTTTAGGTCAGTAGTTTTGCTTCTGTGAACCTGCACCCTGAAGTCTGAATGTGGCCTTTGTTACCTGAACAGATCACCTCCACTGGAAATGAACTGTGAGTAGGCCCATAGACTGTTCCACACTCCCTGAGTGAAGACTCAGAACCAACGCAGGAAGATGTTATTATCCATACAGGTTGAGGTGCAGAAACAGAACTCATTACAGTAGAAACAGCAGAACCACAGTCCAGCTGTCTACACACTACAGATGATGACTTCAGGTTCCAGATAGACCTATCACCACCATCAACTGGTCTCCACTCTCCCTGGTGTTTCATCTCCAGTCTACCAGTACACTTACTGGATCCTCCCACCAACCTTGCATCTGTACAGAGACAAGGGAGTAAACAGCAAATAAATAAATAAATAAATACATAAATAAATACATTATAACGTAATAATCAATCAATCAAAAGTGTAGTTTGTATTTCATATTTTTATCTCACGCTAGAAAGGTTGGTATTACCGTAAATAACCAATTAGTAGCCCGGGCGTTTATTTTGCAAAATCGATGTGGACCCCGGGCGCTTAAAAGAGGCCAGGCGGCTATTGGTAACAGGCTTTTATTTATTTTGGCACTGGCCAGCACTGGGCCATTATTTGGTTAATTTATCTTTCTCAAACTATATAATAGGGGTAATAATAATAATAATAATAATAATTATAACATTTTGATTATTACCCTTACCCTAATTGTTATGAACACCCAGAAAATAGCACATTTTGATCTATTAGACCAAACCTCATTTGAAAAATATCAAGAGTGTATGAAAGCCTTTTAAAAATGTTTATACTATGGGAATCTTTCTCCAAAATAATCAATTACCCCATGCCAGCAAAGACACATCTAGTCAACGACCCAGTTAGCGCAGAAGTCCTGCAGCTGGTGCTGTTCTGACTGGACTCACTGACGTGACCACTGAACAGCTCCACTATCCTGACATTAAACCCTTATGATTAAGCCTTCTGAATTCCCCTTGCACCTCAAAATAATAGATTACTTCTTCAAAATGCAGACTGGATAACATCACAGGGAGCAACAGTAGGTAATGAGTTATTCTGCTCCAGCTGGTCTTTATTGGCCAGTCTTTCTCCATCACAATGTTTTGCCATTAAAGTACTCACGCAGACTTTACATTGTAGCAACGTTTTAGACAGTAATGAATGATGGTCAGTGCGCAGAGAGCGACAGACTCTTTTTCTTTTTTTCCTCTCTCTTTTTTTGGTGTCCTTTGGCAATCTGTTCCCCGACGCACAGCCAGTGCGTTGTGCGTCATGGTAGTGCAGCACTCGCCTGGGCACCATACATTTGGCTTAGACGTATCTGTCCACAGAGTGAGCTTGTAGATTTGCTGTTTTCGGCACACTACCGTCATGCAACATATGACCGTAGCGGTGCGTTGCAACGTGCTGTGAGCTTGTAGATTTGCTGTTTTCAGCGCACCACTGCCATGCAACATAAATGACCAGTTAAGTTAAATAAATAGCAAATAATACCAAACAACCAAACAAAGATAAAATAAATGGCAAATAATAGCCCGGGCTGTTACATAAAACCAAATCAGGATAATATTAATTGCAAATAACGGCCCAGGCGCTTAAACGAACCTGGCGCTTATTTGAGACGCAAAATGGGGTCAGACCCCCGGCGGATATATGAGGCCCGGCGGCAGTTTGCCACCGGGTGATTAATTGGTTATTTACGGTATCTCATAAATCACCTCACCATTAAATAATAATATAATGAGAGTTTTTCCCAGCATGCAGTGCTAGAGAGTGGCAGCACGCAACCCGGGCTCCCGACAATAAGCTCAATATATCAACTTTTTCAATGCTTTAAAATTGCTTTAAAAGCGACTGATGACACTTAAATTGAACTAAAACTACCTGAAATTAAGACTAAAGATAAATGAGTAGAGGGCTAAGAAGTAAAGGACCCGCAGATACCCCAGCCGAGACACAACTGAGACAAAGGAAACGCCGCACCCCAAACATTATGCCAGGCTCCGGAGAAGTTGGAGAAGGAGAACTAAGCCTAAATGACTTAATGAAAGCCATACAGAAAGGGACTGAGGTCTCAACTGGCATTGCTAAAAAGGTGGATGAAATCCAGGCGACCGTGACAACTATGGACAATAAACTGGAAGGTTTAACAACGAGAGTGGAGGCCGCGGAGCAGAGGATCAGCGACGGGGAGGACCGTGTCGCACTACATGAATGTCGCCTACAAAAACTGGAAAAAGAAGTCACCTTACTACAAGAGAAGAACCTAGAAATGGAGAGCAGAAGCAGAAGGTTCAACCTCAAGGTACGGGGGCTAGTTGAGGGCCGAGAGGGCCCTGACCCGCTGGCCTTCTTTGAGACATTTTTCTCGAACCTGCTCGGAACCGGGTCTACTCTCCCAAAACGCATTGAACTTCAGGCGGCGCACCGCTCTCCAGCCAAGCCCCCTCCCAAAGGCCAGCCACCACGAGCCGTCTGGGTCCGATTCCTCCGGCTACCAGAAAAGCAGAAAGTCCTACAGCTATCAAGAGAAAAGGGCACGCTCACATTCGAGAACTCAACAATAATGATCTTCCCCGACATTCCACCAGTGCTCCAGAAGAAAAGAAATGAGATGTTCTCCGCAGCCAAACTCGTCTTGAAGGACAACAACATCGGCTATGGAGTGGTCCACCCGTCCACTTTGGTTCTTGACCATGAAGGGCAGAAGAAATCATTCCGCTCCAAGGAGGAGATCGATGCCTTTCTCAGAGACAACGAACTGCAGCGAGCAGTTACAAGACGGCGATAAGGACACTCTGCTTACTCCACGACAACGAGGATCTGCCTATAAGCTAAGTCGAATGTTTCACTAACTGACTAATGACCTAATCATTTCAAATTGGGAGCTGATGTTATACAAACAACGGTTCTCTTGGGTCATATGGGTCATTAATTAGACCTAGAACTGATTATGTAATGAATGGCCCTTATGCTCCGTTGGGTCGTGCGGGACATTTGAATTGAATTGACTATATGTAACGAACTCTCCCTCTACAAAGAAGAAAGAAAAAAAAAGACTATTCACTGCGTGTGCATGTGTGTGTGTATGTGTGTGTGCATCGTGCGTGCATGCACGCGGGTATGCACACGTACATACACACACAATGTGTGGATGGGTGTGTGTGCTGGTATGAATGTATGCAGCTTGTATGTAGCCTGTATGTATGCGGATGTATGTGTAGCCTGCGTATGTATGTAGTCTAATGTATGTATGTGCAGTCTATGTAGCATGTATGCGGATCTATGTGTAGCTTATATGTGGCGTATGTATGAGGTCTATATGCATGTAGCCTAGTATGTACAATCATTATCGTCACAAAAGAAGCAGCGCAACTTACCCCCACGTAGAATGGCCTTTTGCTTGGTTTTTCTTTTCTTGTCTCAGTTGCTTTTCTGTTTTTCTATTTTTATTTATTATTAATTAGTACATCCTGACTTACGGCCTGCCAGGCTTATATATCTATTTGTTTGTTTTGTTAATTTCTCTGTATATGGCTTGTTGCTCACGTCACGTTATTGAACGAAACTAACATCCTAATTAATGCAGCAAAAGCCAGCTCTTGCGGGACGCGCTGCGCCGTTCATAAGTGTTTGTCCTTATTCTTTTTTTATTCATTTATTACTATTATTATTATTATTATTATTGCCATTTACGTTGCCTATTTCAATGAATTAAGGCTATTGGTAGCGCCCTGCCCCATTTATTTTCAATCATTGATCTATTTTCTTTTTTCTTTTTTTGACTTTCTTTTTTCTGTTACTATATTACTGTTATCTATATTATCTAGCTGAATGAATTGATGTACGAAACTAATGCTACAAATGTCGGCCTTCGCGGTGATGCGGCGCCCTGTATATCTGATGTTTGTGTAATTATTTATTTTAATTCTATAAACAATGAAAGTCCTAAAACGAAAGAAAAAAAAAGTCACGATCACTACAGAGCAGGACGCACACAACATCAGCCGATCTATAACTTGACTGTAGTTCTGTAGTTTTGACAGCTGTATACATGCATTTAGTTAGTTCTCTTTTATCTACCTACTAATTAGTGGGCCAACATCCAAACTCACGGCGGCGCTGCCCCTATTGGCGCTCAATCATTTATTTTAATCTCTTACTGTAATTATTGCTGCACTGTTAATTAATTAATATCTATATATGAAACCAATGCAGTGAGAGAGGCCGGTGATGCGCTACCCAGTAGGAGTGTATGCGCTGCGAGTCTTGGTGTTTAAGGATCCATTATAACTTTCTAAGGGTCAGTGGGGAAGGAGGAGAGGAGAGGGAGAGAAAAAAAAAAGACACATCCATTGTGACCAATTTACATCTACTGTTCTCTTGCTTTTGTTTAATAATTACAACTGGGCTTACCCCATATTTTTCGCTAAATAATGACATTATAGTCTACTGTGGACGAAGTCCCAGGCTATTTACTAACTTGGACAGGTCGCATCACCGGCCGATTTCAAATGCGCCACGGCCGCTGTCCGTGGTGCTGAAGCAATTGTCTCACGTGCTGGGGTGGTTTCAGCACCGCGGACAGCGACTAGACAGTAATTTCTGTTTTTGGGAGGAGGGGATAACTAATTGCAGTCCGTGTTCACTGAACAGGGCTAAATTACTATGCTATTACTATTACTAATTAATACTACTACTACCATACAAACAACACATGTTAAATATATATGAATACTGGAAATCAATTTAAAAAAGAAATCCATTGTGACCATTGTAAACCCTCTTTCCAATAGAAGAACACTATAGTGTGGACAGTGGACTCATTGCCAATACTTTCTTCTTTCACAATAATGTATGTGTGCGCGTGTGCAGGCGTGCATGCACGCATGCATTCAGGTATGAGTGTATGTGTCTTTCTCTCCCCTCCTCCTCTCTTCTTCTTTTTCTTTCTTTTTGTTATGTTTGATTGGTTCATTTATTATTATTATTAACATTATTATTATAATTATTATTTTTCATTTACTATGAATCCTGGTAGACAACAGTCAGGACTGTGGCCTTTTGTTTTCTTTGGAATTTTGAAATAAGTTGTATATATTACTATGGAATTTATAAACATCGGGAGCTATAGGGGGGAAGTAGTAAGGGTTAATTGGCGTGTCTGGTTTGGGAAGACACTTCTGCCATTGGGGGGGAGGTATAGTGGCCTAACCACTGGGCATTTGTTTTTCTTCTTTGTTTTGTTTTCTGTTTTACCTTGTTTGGCCGTAATGTTTGTTATGTTTTGTTTTTTGTATGTATGGATGAATGTATGCTGTGTCATTTTGGTCCACCAATATTCACCATGTCTTAGGGTAGCTGTTTATCTTAGCCAACTCCACTCGTTTTTCAGGCCGCTTTTATGGCAGCTTCAGTAACGCAGCAACACATGGGCGGGGTTACATTTTGTACCTGGAACTGTAGAGGTATCAATAACCCTGTTAAACGAAGTAAGGTACTCCACCATCTCCAACATTTAGGTGCCCAGGTGATTTTTTTACAAGAAACCCGAGTACCGGACCAGCCGAAGCTAAAGGGAGCTTGGATGGGTCATGTCTACCACTCTTCATTTCAGAGTAAGGCTAGAGGAGTGACTATTATATTACACACATCTATCCCTTTTGTCTGCTCCAAGGTTGTAGCAGATCCAAATGGTCGATATCTAATTGTTAGTGGTGAAATGTATAATACCCCTGTATTACTGGTTAACGTATACGGCCCAAACTGGGATGACGATGGCTTTTTTAGATCCTTGTTTGCTAGCTTTCCAGATATGGCTTCGAGGTTCCTTATATTGGGTGGAGACCTAAATTGTTGGATCTCCCCCAAGTTGGACCGTTCCTCAAACCAAACCCGAACACCCCTGAAATCTGCTAAGGTGATTCAATCCTTTATGGAACAATTCTCTATTTCTGACCCATGGCGTTTCTTTAACCCCTTAAAAAAAGAATACACCTTTTTTTCAAATGTACATCACACTTTCAGTCGTATTGACTACTTTTTAGTAGATAACAGAACTCTTCCCTCTGTAAAATCAATTACTCACAATGCAATTGTTATCTCTGACCATGCTCCAGTTACAATGAACATGCAGTTTAAGGGCTCTGAGGGTAGCCGCGCCCCGTGGCGCTTTAATAGTCGTCTACTCTCAAATGACGGGTTTGTTCAATTCATTGAAAAACAAATAGATTTCTTTCTCTCTGTAAACAAGACGCCTGATGTGTCCCCATCATTGTTATGGGAGACACTGAAGGTTTACATTAGAGGTGTAATAATATCATATAGTGGTCATGAGAAGAAAGTTAAGAGGGGAAAAATCTCTGAATTAACAAAACGTATCGCTCAGTTGGATACACTCTATGCCACTTCTCCCTCCCCGGGTCTATACAAAGAGCGACTTACGGTACAGGCTCAATTTGATGTTCTGGTCACGGACAACGCAACAGAGATGCTTCTAAAGTCTAAAAGCTCTTATTACGAGCACGGAGATAAGGCCGGCAGATTATTAGCGAATCAACTGCGACAGAAATCAGCATCGCATCAAATCTCACAAATCCAATCCGCCTCTGGCTCAAAGATTGACCACAGTGAGATTAACGACGAGTTCAAAGCGTTTTATAAATTACTTTATACTTCTGAAAACACGGCTGACTCCTCACACCTGGATAATTTTTTCAACCCTCTCAATATTCCTACGGTTCACTCTGACCTTGTCACAGAATTGGAAAAAGACATTACCACTGAAGAACTCAGTACAGCAATTAAATCAATGCAATCTGGTAAGTGTCCAGGTCCGGACGGATATCCGGCTGAGTTCTTTAAAATATTTGCACGTAAACTAACCCCCCTTTTAGTGGACATGTATAATGACTCACTTAACTCGCATAGACTGCCTCAGACCCTTACCCAAGCCTCAATATCTCTTATTCTTAAAAAAGATAAGGACCCCTTGCTCTGCGCTTCATATCGTCCGATTAGCTTGTTGAATATGGACTTCAAGCTGCTATCCAAACTTCTAGCTTTACGTCTTGAACGAGTGCTTCCTTCCATCATCTCTCCCGACCAAACTGGATTTATAAAAAATAGACATTCTTTTTCCAATTTAAGACGGTTATTTAATATTATTTATAACTCCCCTACATCCACGGCCCCAGAAGCAGTGGTGTCACTGGATGCCGAAAAAGCGTTCGATCGCGTGGAGTGGGGATACCTATTCCACACTTTAGGCAAATTTGGGTTTGGAAATAACTTTATTAATTGGGTGAAACTACTTTACTCCTCTCCCCAAGCCTCAGTCAGGACAAACAACACTCAGTCAGAATATTTCCCTATTCATAGGTCCACTAGACAAGGCTGCCCTTTGAGCCCCCTGCTGTTTGCTATTGGTATCGAACCACTTGCCATTGCACTTCGCTCAAACCCTCGTATCACAGGTATAATCAGGTATGGCACAGAGCAAAGGGTCTCACTCTATGCAGATGACCTCCTATTATACTTATCTAATTTGCCCACATCTGTCCCAGCTGCACTTGAAACTTTGGACTCCTTTAGCTTTATATCAGGATACAAACTTAATCTAGGCAAAAGCGAACTATTCCCTTTGGGTAAAACGGCTCAAACGTACCCTCTACATAACTTCCCATTTAAAATATCTCTTTATAGTTTTAAATACTTAGGAATCCAAGTTACTAATGACTTTAATAACCTATTTAAGGCCAATTTTGAACCCTGCCTGTCACGTATGCGTCAGGACTTTGAGCGCTGGTCATTGCTCCCACTAAACTTGGCCGCAAGGATTAACTCTGTTAAAATGAACTCTCTCCCTAAGTTTTCCTACCTATTTCAGTGTATACCTATTTTTCTCCCTCAAGCGTTTTTCAAGAAGATTGATAGTCTGATATTAGATTTTATTTGGAATAAAAAAAAGCCCAGATTAGGCAAACAATTCCTACAACAATCAAAACCTCTCGGAGGAATGGCCTTGCCAAACTTTAGATTTTATTACTGGGCTGCTAATCTTAGCATGTTACAATTCTGGCTGAACTCAGGAGCACTATGTTCGTCCCCAATGTGGCTGGAGATGGAGGCCTTTTCCTCAAGACCGGTGTCCTTGGCGGCTCTGGTCCATTCCCCTCTCAACTGTTCTTTCTCCCTGTACACAAAAAACATAATAGTTAAAACTTCTCTACAAATCTGGAAGCAGTTTAAACAGTATTTTGGCCTGCAGACTCTCTCAACCTTAGCTCCACTAATTAAAAATCATGCCTTTCCCCCTTCAATATCAGATACCACATTCGCTGTATGGGCCAATCATGGAATCAAACAATTTAAAGATTTATATATTGATAACGTTTTCGGCTCGTTTCAAGAACTATCAAACTTGTTTGACCTCCCGAGACACCACTTTTTCCGATACCTTCAAATCCGGAGTTTTGCGCATGACAAGTACGCTAATTTCCCCAATATTCCTGAAAATAACCCCTTAGACAGATTCCTAGCCCAGGCACCCGTGAGAAAAGGCATAATCTCTTATTTTTACAATTCGATTCAATCTCTATCCTCTACATCGGTTAATAGCGTTAAGGGACACTGGGAGGAAGATTTGGAGTTAGAGATACCTGATGACCTTTGGCAAAGCATCCTCGGTCGTGTCCATACCTCATCAATATGTGCCAGGCATGGCCTACTCCAGTGTAAAGTTGTCCATCGGACCCACTGGACTAAAGCCAGACTCTCTAGAATATATGGTGATGTTGACCCAAACTGTGATAAATGCCATCAAACTCCTGTTACACATGCACACATGTTTTGGTCATGCACATCTCTGCGCACATTCTGGACGGAGATTTTTGTCACTCTCTCAGAATTAACCGGGACACTTATTGAACCAAACGCAATTACCGCTTTGTTCGGCATTTCCAAACTCCCCCTATCTAGAATTCATGCGGATCTCATAGCCTTCGTAACATTACTGGCAAGACGTCTAATACTTATGAGATGGAAATCGCCAACTCCGCCCTCCCACACACAGTGGATAAGAGACATAGTCAATAACTTACAGTTAGAAAAAATCCGTTACACAATTAGAGGCTCTGTCAGGACATTCCATGACACTTGGGACCCTTTCCTGGAATATATTAATAGAATAACTTTCCCAGTCATTCCTGAATAAGACGACCCCCCCCCCCCTTTTTCTGGCTACAGAATTACTGAGATTCTACACTTGACGTCAAATGGTGGAGCTATGGTGTGACCAAAATGGCACTGTGTGTATGGGTGTGTGCATGTAAGTGTTTTTTGTTTTTTGTTTTTGCATTGTTTTTGTTACCTGTTTCCTTTTCTGTTTGTTTTGTTTCCCCCTCCCTCCACATGGCGCGTTTTATGAAATATGCCATGATGTATTGTTGTGCAAAAAAAAAGAAAAACCCAATAAACAAATATATTAAAAAAAAATAATAATAATATAATGATAATTATCATAATAATGCAATAAACATGGGATTTTATACAATCATTACATTACATTTGCATTCAATTTCAAGGTGTGAAAACGGGGCATTGTGCCGTTTTCATGAGGCGGTGATTTTTGGATTTATGACACCTGGATTTCTCCTCACTATATTCCTACAAGTAACACGCCGTAAGGACAAAGAGCGACCGTTAGGTCACCTTTGTGTCGGTGTGTGTGTCTGTGTGACGGATGGACAGACATGAGCTGCAGGTATTCATAGTAACTGCAGGTTTTTCAAACAACTGCCGGTGCCACCTACAGGCAGCTGTCGGTACGACCGGCGGTTCTGCGGCTTAGTTCTTGGCAGGGGAAGTACCGCTGCCGGTAAATGCACTCACTGTCCCTCTTATTCACCAGTAAGACTCTAGCCTGGATCCAGCCTGTTTGCTCCGTTCCACATTTTGTATTGTCTCTACGCATCATGCGTAGAGACAATACAAAATGTGGAACGGAGCAATGAACAAAATGTGGAACGGAGCAAACAGGCTGGATCCAGGCTAGTAAGACTCCATAAATCGGGAGATACGAGACCGTCAGGTTGCATACACAAACTTTAGAAGGCAATAGTAGGCAATCAGGAGGGAATATGGGAAATGGGACAGATCCATGTTGATGATGACATGACTCTTTGCGTGATTTTAGGGCAAAATTTGTAGGAGCAGTGTCGAAAAAATTGTTTTTCAAAAATCGGCTAGATGGTGGCGCTAGATGGGACAGATGCATGTTGATGACATGACTGTAGAGATACTGTGTACCGCTTTGCGTGATTTTAGGGCAAAATCTGTGGGAGCAGTGTCCAAAAATGTGTTTGAAAAAATCGTCCTGATGGTGATGCTAGAAGAGGGCCATGGAGTTTGTGGTTTGGCAGGCAAGGAGTGTGTGTGCAAAGTTTGGCATGGATAGGGGCAACAGTGGCGGAGATATGAGTAGGGGAAAAGTATAACGTGTGATATGTGACGTGACTGACAGACTGACAGACGGACGGACAGCCGGTGGAGGTTTTGATCCAAAACAATTGTACAGTTGTGATAAATGCATGAAATTTGGTGCACTTATAGCCAAAGGCATTCCAAAAAGAAATGGATATGGAGGCATCATGAATTTTCAACATGGCCGCCAGCAGCAACTGTTTTCTTAAGAGTAATGGATATAATATTATAATTTAGACAGTGATGGGCAAGCTACTTGGAAAATGTAGTAAGCTAAGCTACAAGCTACTCTTGATGAAATATAGCTTAAGCTACAACGAAGCTACCCACAGAAAATGTAGCAAAGCAAGCTACAAGCTACACAGCAAAAGTAGCTAACTACAACAAAGCTACTTTTTTTTTTTTTTTTTTTTTTTTTAATTCAACTTCATGATCAAGTGCAACTTTCCACCAAACAAATAGTCAGGCAAAAAATGCTCAGTTCAATTGATTATTATAAAACTGGAAAAAAGCCCTCATGTCTGGCTTTTTGTGTCATCCTTTCATTTACTTTTTAAATTAAATGTGTACCTTTTCAGGCTGTGACCCCCCCAAAAAATCCTATTTGAACTGGGGACCCCACCCTGACAAGCAATTGGAATTAGGAGTTGAGGCATTACATTTAGTTTCACTCTGTTCCACCGATAAATATTGTGAAAATAGCAGATCTACAAGCTCACAACACCTCGGAACACAAGGCGTTTCGAGCTTGCAGATCTGCCACTTTCACAAGTTGTGCCTCTTTTACCCTTGTCAAATTGGCCAATGTTTGACCAGTTTTTTTGCTAACTTTTGATGCAGTTTTGGTATTTTATTTATATTTTTTAGGTATTAAAAATGTCTAAAAGGTCCTTAAATTGCTGTCATTAGTTAGCTGTGGACAAAAGAGTGCCCTGATCTGTGTGCTGTTGAAACAGCTGATAAGATGGATGGATGGATAATCTTTATGGTGATAAACAGACAGACAGTCAGTCAGTTAGTATTGTAACATTCTCATTTGAATTGATTCATGTTATACAATTCATTTTGTACTGTAGTGCAGATGGTGAGTTGAGTGTAACATTCTACTTTGACTACTTCGGACCAGTGGTGTAAAGTAAAGTAGATTTACTGTAGGCCTACTTCCACGAATTACAATTTTGAGGTATCTTTACTTTACTTGAGTATCTACTCACTACATCTCAAATATTGTACTTTTACTCTACTACAATTATTTGAAAACTCGTTACTAGTTACTTTACAGCTATGAATGATTATATTATAAAATATAGACTACATTATTCCACTTTAGCCCTTTTTTATACCTTGGCTATTTTCAACATTTAGTAGCCTACTTTTACTTTTGGTACTTGAAGTAGACCTACATTTTGATGCCAATACTTTCATACTTTTACTCAAGTACATTTTGAATTCTGGACATTTGCTTGTAATGGGGTACATCTACAGCGAAGTATTGATACTTTTACTAAGTAGGCCTACACATTGTGAGTACTTTTTCCATCTCTGCTTTAGACAGAACAGAACCTTTAGCACTAGGCCTAATTTAGCAGGTCACACAATGGATCAGACATGCATCCAGCCGATGGCTCATTCTTATGTTAATTCACGTCGTTGAGACAAGCTTTTTAAACGAGGTGCGAATGGTTGTTTTTGATCGATATGCGAGGTATGTCCAGTCCGAGTCCGACGTTCCGTGCACTCTCTCATGCGGTGCGGTGTCCCCTTCACATCACCCGCATTTGGTTAAAGTTATAACGCGTGAAGTTCTAACATTGCAACCTTTGCAAATAACTTTAGTTTCACTGTGTAGGTTTAGTTCCATATCCCCTCCGTCTTCACTCTGTGTCTCTCTCTGTGTGCAGTGGGTGCACCGGTGCAGACAGAGAGTGCAGTGACTTATTGCTATTGGGGAGGAGCCATGGAAGCAAGGGTAGATCTTCAAGCGAACACCCTGCCGAGCCGAGACACGTTGATAGCTTGTAGATCTGTCCTTTTTTGCAAATGACACCGCTGTACTATAGAAGTATAAAACGAGCTGTGGTTCATAGAATGTGCACAGGCTGTACCATGGCTTTTCTCCGGGGATTTTTTTCTTTTCTTTTTTGCGCACAACCTTAATTAGTAACGTGTAGTGTTTGGTGGACGCTACGTCACTACTGGGCTCTAAAAATAGCTCTGCTACGCTAAAAGCTATTTGGTTCAAAACGAGCGGCGCTACCGTGACGCTACTGAAAAATGTAGTTAAGCTATGTAGCGTCGCTACTTGTAGCTCGCTACTGCCCATCACTGAATTTAGACTATATATTACTTGGTAAATGTCTTATGGATAATTGAAAAGTTGTTATTGAATATTCAAGATGGCCACCATCTTTCAAGCTGAGCCGTCACTCAGATGTAATTTTTTATGATGCAGAATTCAAATTTGGAACTTTGGAATTGGCCAGAAGCTTCCTTCTATCTCACAGTATACTGTATATAGTATATTATCACTGTTTCTTCCAAGATGGCAGCCATATGGCCAAAATCTAAATTATAATTGCAATAAAATAGAGCAATTATCTATTTTATTGGAATTAAAATGTTATCCAATAAACTTAACAATCCCTATATCAGCAACAACTGAACCTTTCGATGAATGGAAAATATAGTGGATGTTGAAGCACAGAGAGGGCACATTGGCAACACCACTGCTGTGAAACTCAGCATGGGGTTCAGTGCCAGTTAACACTTTTAATAATGCCATAGTTTCTGTAATTAATGTGCTGATGGTGATAGTTCAGTGGTAGTGTAGTTTAGTTTCCTAAATGCTATCTAATGTTATCCCCACATCTATGTAGTTTAGATGTAGTTAGATAGCCGCGCCTGAATGGACAGGATGTGCCAGCACGGGAGAGCCGAGCCAAGGGTAACGGAGCTTTGTATGACTTTAAGTCATACAAAGTTACCCAGATGTGTAAAGATTGCACAGGAATTAAAGGTGATACACCATGCATTTAAAAGGTATTTATGTCATATTGTTTATGTCCCAAAAACGTTTTTCAAAAGGTTTGAGGCTAAATTACCACTCCTGAATAGAGAGCCTCTCCGATTTTTGAATGGCTCTCAGAGCATTTTCAGTAGCAGTACCACCTTTGGCCTGAACTGCGCCACCCCCCCAAAAAATCTTTTTGAAAAACAGTGACGTCAGCAAATCTGGACAGCCTGTTTTGAGAACCCGTGGGAAGAGAAAGACACAACGGTCAGAAATGGGACTTTGTGAGGATAGAAGGTGCTAGTGGGACCCCCAAAAAAGGTTTTAAAATAGGAAAAGTGAAATTTCATGGTGTATCACCTTTAAATGGTTCTGGATGAACCATCGGGCTAGGTGTAGGGCTATTTTCTTATCCGAACCTAGTTGTATCCCATACTTGAATGTGTTTCCCTGATAAAAGGATAGTCCCTCGGCCTACTTGGGCGATTTATAGTGCCGGGGACATGGTGGCTATTGAAGCTAAGTATCACTCCAGATGTCTAGTAGGTCTCTAAAATCGTGCCAGAAAGGCTAACTTAGAAGGTCTTGAAGATAATGGCCAGGGACAAGCAGCATCAACCTCTGGTGTTGTCGTGTTTGCTGAGTTGGTGCTTTACATAGAAGAGACCAGACAATGACCCTGACCCTCATTCAACTTGGCCATGGCCCTGACCTGGCCAAGTTCATTAAACTGAATTAAATACTCGTCAAGTGAAGTGTATCCACTCCTTTTTTTTTTTTTTTTTTTTTTTTTTTTGACTTTGCACTATTAGTTTGTGTTGGTAGTTTCTGAGTATTTTTGCTTTGTTTAACAATGACAGTGAGATACTTGTTTGCACTAACTAGCATTGACTGCTATGGTCTTTTTTGCAAGACACTTTATGTATATATACTTATATATTATTCGCCCCCTCTATTGATGCACCTTCTCTTTATTGGTACTGTACTGCTCTTTTTTTTGTTCTCTTGTTTCTTTTCCCTCTTATCTTTTTTTTCTTACGTCTCTGTAACTTTGTAAATAACTGTATACTGCTGTCCTACTACTGGACAACTGAATTTCCCCCTTGGGATAATAAAGGTATCTATCTATCTATCTATATCTATCTTTTGTCTGCTCGCTTGGACTGCAAAGGACATCTCAATGCCTCTGCCATGTGTTCTTGGCATATAATACCAGTCAGTATCCAGTCAGTCTTGGCTGTGCAAGAAGGTGATGGTCCTTGACCATCAAAATTCACAAGTTGGAATTTCTTATACATTCTTCATCCAACAAAACCTCCTTTTACTACAGGGAAACACATTCAACTATGGGATACAACTAGGTTTGGATAAGAAGATTTCCCTACACCTAGCCCGATCGTTCATCCAGTACCATTTAATTCCTGTGAGATCTGTACACTAGAGATGCGCGGATAAGCTTTTGAAGTCATCCGAATCCATCCAAGCAAATTATTCAATTATCCATTATCCAACCGTATTAATTCTATTATCCAATTTATATATCCGCATCCATCCTCATCCGCAACTTCCATAATGTCAAATCATTATTATTTTCTGGTAGGCCTACTTCCAGAAATGCATTGGTTTAGCCTACAGAATGTCTGTTCGTCTTTGCTGCGCAAATGCGCTAATGCAGTCAGACAGACAGACACACACACTCAACCTTTTAGCACAGTGCAACCATAGAGGTGAGTTAACGAGCGCGACGAGGCACGCGATTCAAGTGATCACAGGCTCGCAGCCATTTCGTTTTACTGTGGATTGGAGCACTGGGCATTGCCTCATCATGAAAATTAACTAATTATAATAAAAAAAAGATAAAAAAAAAAATAATACACACTCACACAGACACAAGCATTCAGAGATTTAGCTTTGTTATTGATAGATATATTATGTCATAATTTATTTCCTGCGTTATTTCATCCGCGGTTATCCAAAATTAATTCATAATTAAAGCTGCAAGCAGCGATGACCGGGCCCTCGCAGCTCTACCCACATCACAAGGGGCAGCAGCAAATCAGAAGAGGGGGCGGGGTTAGGTTACACCAATTAAGGACAAGGAAACAAGTAGAATGACTCCACCCACAAGTCTGTGCGACAAACGGTTGACGAGACTAACCCAAATAAAGTTTCGGCCAATCAGAAGAGGGGGCGGGACTAGTTAAACCAATTAAGCTGAAGGACTCTGAAACAAGTCAAATGACTCCACCCAAAAGTCTTTACGACAAACGGTTGATGAGATAAACCCAAATAAAGTTTCGGCCAATCAGAAGAGGGGCGGGGCTAAGCTAAACCAATTAAGGTGAAGGACTCTGAGACAAGTGAAATGACTCCACCCAGAAGTTTGTACGACAAACGGTTGATGAGTTGATGAACAGCCAAAAAAAGGAACAATCAAGTTTCGGCCAATCAGAAGTGGGGGCGGGGCTAAGTTAAACCAATTAACGTAAAGGACTCTTAATCAAGTCATATGACACCAGCCGCGAGTCTGTACGACAAACGGTTCATGAGTTATAGAGGCACTTCCTGTTTCGCGAAGGGCACTTCCTGTTTGGCGAAGGAAGTTTGATGCTTCGCCACGGGCACGCTGTTTCACGAAAACTCACAATTCGCACAACTTTTCATCGTTAAGGTTTCTTGAGTATGCCGAGCGAACTTGAAGTTGGTCCGATTAACCCCCTAGGAGGAGTTCGTTAACACATCGGACGCCTTCGTGGTGCCCACACGCCAATCTCTTTGATGTTTACGTGTGCCCACGACGCGTTCGACACGTTGTACAGTAAACTATACTGTACTGTAGCTACTGCACTTGGCTACCGCTGTGATGAAACAAACTCCATTTCCCAACATGCAGCGCGCAATTACGTCACCCGGACGTGCTGTCTGTCTCGTTGACTTCCTGTTTAGCGGCTGCACAAAAATGCTGTTTTCTCCGGATTCTCTTCCTTTTTTCATTTTTTTCTCTGAGTCCGGACATGATAGGTGTGTACCGATTTTTGTACGTGTAGGTGAAACCGCATGGTGGGGCTTGAGGCACAAAGTTTTGTAGGGGGCGCTATCGAGCCATTAGGCCACGCCCCCTTTTGATTGTTTTTAATTACGTACATTTTCGCCACTTGTGATGTGCGTGCAAAGTTGCGCAACTTTTGGAGTATGTTTGGCGCCTCAAAAACGCGATTTACTTTCGGGAAAATAATAATAATAATAATCTTTGCAAATACAATAGGGTCCTCACACACTGTGTGTGCTCGGGCCCTAATTATATTTGATTGATCCAAATCCGACTGCACCGCGGATCACCGCGGTGCACCGTGGCTATAACCGCCATCCGCGCATGTCTACTGTACACCATCCGGCTAACTATGTGAAAGTCATAAAAAGCCCTGTTAGTTGGCTTGGCTCTCCCGTGCTGGCACATCCTGTCCATTTAGGTGCGACTATCTAATTACATCTAATGTAAACTATTATGTAGATCAGCACATTAATAACAGAAACTATCGCATTATTAAGCAGAGTGCATTTAGCTGGTAATGAACCCCATGCTAAGTTTCACAGCAGTGGTGTTGCCAGTATTGCCCTGGCTGTGCTTCAACATCCACTCTATTACATTTCCATTCATCAAATGGTTTAGTTGTTGCTGATATAGGGATTGTTAAGTTTATTGGTTCAAATTTTAATTCCAATAAAATAGATAATAGGTCTATTTTCTTGCAATTATGACTTTGGCCATATGGCTGCCATCTTGAAAGAAACAGTGATAATATACTGTATATACAGTATACAATGAGATAGAAGGAAGCTTCTGGCCAATTCCAAAGTTCCAAATTTGAATTCTGCATCATAAAAAATTACACCGAGATCACCCATATCAGACAGTCATACAAGTAACAGCTGCCATCTTTAAAAATGGTGGCCATCTTGAATATTCAATGACAACTTTTCAATTATCCATAAGACATTGACCGAGTACTATGTAAATATGTCTAAAATATAGTTTCATGGCCATTACTCATAAGAAAACCGTTGTTGCTTGGCGGCCATTTTGAAAAACGGCTGCCACGGGAACCATGTTGAAAATTCATGATGCCTCCTTATCCAAATCTTTTGGGAATGCCTTTGGCTATAAGTGTACCAAATTTCATGGTTTTATCACAAACTGAACGATTCCTTTATATTTTGGAGCTAAGCTGCTGGACTAAATGTGAAAACGTTACCGAGGGAAACAGGGGTGCTGCGGGGGCGGCCACACCCCCTCCCCCAGGCCCCACTGCACCCCCTATCGCTCCCCCTAAAGGGATGTTGGGGAAAAATAAAAATAAATATTCATATAATTAACAAATTGCATCAGTGGCATGAAGTAGGGCAGGGGTCGGCAATTAGATTTGGCCTCGGGCCAATTTTTTTCAGGCCAATTAGATGGCGGGCCAGAACATTAAAAGAAAAAAATGAAAGGCTATTTTAAGAAAGTCATAGTTAAACAATACTGCAACTCCAAGACAGACTGCCTTACAAGACATAGGCATCTGTGAAAATATATAGACCTATATGTGGAAAAAAAGGCTGTTTTCCCCCCTTTCTATTTGCAAATAGGACTGATTAGTGGAGCTTATAATAATTTTAATGATTAGGCTACATACTTTTATTTATGTTCATAATTATTATTCCCCTCTTCTCTGCTGCCAGTAGGCTACAACATTACACATAGGTCTATGCATGATTCATAATAAATCACTTTGCACATCTCACAACGCTGTGCACAGTATGCAGCACGACGCTTTGTGAGTTTGTAGATTGAATAATGTGCGCATTCTGCGCGACACCGCTGCACGTTGGATCAAACATTGGTCGTTAGTGTGAATTGAGCGCAGCTGCAAGCCAACTTGTGCAGAAAGACAGACAGCTAGACAACGCGAAACATTCAGCCTTATCTGCTTCTAGTTGGCAAGAGAACACAATCCAAAGGCATGAAGAAAGAGGAGTAAACAGTGAAAAGGGGTGTTTAAAGAGGAATATGGACAGCAACTTTGTGTTTATCCTACCTACCTGGTCTCATCTACGCAAAGCCATTTGAGAAGCACCACAGCTTTGCCGTGACAGTTATGGCTGCTTGCAAGGATTTTAGACACAGCACCAAAGATGAAGCATGGATATGGCACCAGTTAGTTTCTACCCAAGACAGAAGCAGTTTGACCACAGGTAGCCTACAACGGTACAAGCTCACAGCAGCAGCAGCACCACTCCACTGCTGCGTGACTGTGAGAGAGAGAGAGCGGACTGTGTGTGTGTGTGTGTGTGTGTGTGTGTGTGTGTGTGTGTGTGTGTGTGTGTGTGTGTGTGTGTGTGTGTGTGTGTGTGTGTGTGTGTGAGTGAGTGAGTGAGTGAGTGAGTGAGTGAGTGAGTGAGTGAGAGAGAGAGAGAGAGAGAGAGACGGTCCAGAGCAGCGACACGTTCGTTCGCTCGTAGTGCTACCAATCTAGTGGGACTGTCAGTATTGTTTAAATAAAAAGTAAAATAAAAATGAATAAATCTCAAAATAATCTGAGGGGCCAGAAATAATTTCCGAGGGGCCAGTTTTGGCCCGCGGGCCGCCTATTGCCGACCCCTGAAGTAGGGGCTATTTGGCTACTTCTATTACCAGCACAATTTCAAAATAAATGTGTTGAATGATCGATTGTATAGATGAAAACAAATAGCATTACCATTTTTAGCATTAGCATTAGAATTAGCATTTTTAACAACCATTTTTAGCACTGGCATTAGAATTAGCATTTTTAGCATTAGCATTAACATTTTAGCATTCTCATTAGCTTTTGCATTAACATTTTTAGCATAAGCATTAGCATGTTTAGCATTATCATTAAAATGTACATTTTTAGCTTTAGGATTTTTGGCATTTACATTAGCATTTTTAACATTAGCATTAACATATTTAGTATTGGCATTTAGCATTTTTAACATTAGCATTATCATTAGCGGAAGTAGCGATTAGCATTAGCGGTTAGCTGTTGGGTCTGTGGGACCACCCACCAAGTTTGAGACCAGTAACATGTTGGGAACTGGAGTTATGGATGTTTAAAGCCCAGCCAATAGTAAGACAGAGGGGGCGGGGCTTAAGCAATTACAGAGCATTCCTATTGGCCGTCTAAGTACACACACCCATTTTCGAGACAGTACCATGCTGCAAACTGGAGTTATGGATGTTTAAAGCCTAGCCAATAGAAAGAAAGAGGTGTTGGGACTTAAAAAAATACAGTTCGTCCATATTGGCCATCTAAGTACACACACCAAGTTTCGAGACGGTACCATGCTGCGAACTGGAGTTATGGATGTTTAAAGCCCAGCCAATAGGAAGGTAGAAGGGCAAGGGTTATACAATTACAGATAATTCCTATTGGCCGTCTAAGTACACACATCAAGTTTCAAGATGGTACCATGCTGCAAACTGGAGTTACAGCTGTTTAAAGCTCAGCCAATAGGAAGGCAGGGTGGGGCTTAAGAGGGGGTGGGGCTTAAGTAATACATCCCTATTGGCTGTCTAAGTACACCCACCAAGCTTCGAGGCGGTACCGTGCTATGAGCTGGAGTTATGGATGTTTAAAGCCCAGCCAATAGGAAGACAGCGGGGGCTGGCCTTAAGCAATTACAGCTCGTCCACATTACATTGGCTGGAAAAAGTCCAAAGTTGTGTAAGCGTTTTAAAGTTTAAATCACGTTGCTATGGACTTCAGGAAGAGTGGAGACCCGACTGGTGGAGTCGAAGGCCAAATTGACCCCCCTCGACCAGAAGGGCAACACCGTCAAAGCGGAGATCTGTGGGCCATCTTTGCCACACAACTGAAGGCGTACATGTTGAAGCATGGACGTTTGTAGGTGGAAAGATGGTACAACTTTGTTGACAGCCAAACTGTGTTAGGAGCCATACAGCGGGAGAGTTATGGTTTCTAAACCTTTTTCGCAAACCGTGTTGGCGAGATCCAGAAGGCCGGTCCGGTCACAGACTGGTGGTGGGTTCCTGGCCAGAACAACATGGCCGATCTAGTCACAAGAGGGTGTTCTCCTGACCAGCTCGATAGTGACTGTGAGTTGCAAAGAGGTCCAGAGTTCTTGACCAGACCAGTGAGATATTGGCCCATGAAATCTGCAACTGAAGTGGCTTCCGGTGCCAGGGAAGTTGTGAGTAAGCTACAGAGAAAATCTTTCTCCGCTGCTGCCCAAGCGAAGAAGTTACCTACTCCAGGCGGTCCTAGTGGTGTTGGCCAGGAAGGATGCATCTACAGGGTCTTCTCCAGACGGCATCATGGGGTCCTCGCCCAGGTGCCTCTACAGGATCTTCTTCGATGGAGTCTGATGTCTGCAGTACGGAGAGACCTTGGGGTCCGGCTCTCGTGGGTCAAGTTGATCTTTTGAGGTGCAGTACCCTGACCAAGCTTTGTGGGGTCGTGGGATATGCCCGCAGAGCCCTGCTGCCCTGGGTGTTGGGTAAAAGTCTAACCGGCAAGCGGGTACAGTGGTAGGCGGTGCTCACTGTCAAGGAGCGTGAAGCAACATTCTGGGACTTATGCCTCGCCACACAATTAGGTGTGTCCTTTCCCACGACAACTCTCAACCAACTCGTTGTGAGCAAGGATGAGGCGTCAGGCCTCGTGCTGTGCCACGGCCGTATCCAGTCTGTGGATGAAGAGAGACCTGGGGTTCCGTTGATCCCATACAAAGAGTGGATCAGAATTCTTCTCACCTAAGAAGCTCACCGTTCAAACCACAAAGGCGTTGCCGGTACCCTCCTTCGGATCAGACAAAGGGTCTGGGTGGCAAGGCCCTAGAGTTGCCCGTAAGGTGGTTGACTTGTGTGTCCACTGCAGGAAGCGCAGAGCCAAGTTAGGCACACAATTCATGGGCACTCTTCCCCCTGTTCGAACAGTCCAGCAACTCTGTTCAAGTACACAACGATGGACCTGTTTGGCCCAAACACTGTCAGGGACTCGCACTAAGAAGAGGGTCTGGGGCGTGGTCTTTAGTTGTATGGCCTCGAGAGCAATCCATGCAGAGTTAGTGGAAGACCTGTCGACTGAAGGCTTTCTCATAACGTACCAGCGTTTCACCGCCCTGAGGGGCCATCCCAGGAGGCTCTGGTCTGACCAGGGGACCAATTTCGTAGAGGCCAAACAGGCGTTGGAAGACCTCTACAGTTTCCTGGCGGGGATCAGCAAAGACGATGTCTAGAGGACCAAATTCCCTACTTACCCTTTCAGTTGCCTATGAGCAGTTCAAGTTGAGTTGGACAAGTTTTGGAAACGTTGGTTCCAGTTGGCAGGTCCCCACCTATTTGTCAGACATAAGTTGCATGCTCCAGACAGGAATGTCGCGGTCGGGATGTTGTTTGGGTGGCGGACCAGAATGTCCTCCGGGACGATTCTGGCTGGGTCACGTTATGGAGGCATTCCTGGATAGCCAAAGACACTGTTATCACCAGCAATGAATACCCTGTGTGGTGGGAGTTTATTAACTTATTGTAGATAGTTTAGTAAAAAACGTCACTGATCTGAGAAGGTTGTCTATCATATTATGCAACTTTGGACAAATAAGAGACTCACTCATACATGATAGAATAGCAGAATAGTAGAACCCTTGCAGGAGGACATACAGTGGAAGAAGTGCACATGATGAAACAGATACTAAGGCAGGATAAAAACACTAACACAGGTTCATGCAAATTCTGTGGAAATACACATGCAAGGGACAAGAACAAGTGTCCCGCCTTTGGAAAACGCTGCAAAAAGTGCGGGAAATAAATCACTTTGCTGTCAAATGTAAAACAAAACAGGATAAAGACAAAGGAAAACAAGTGCACAAAGTGAATGAACAGGATGGTGAGGAGTATGAGGACATTATGTGTCACCACTGCAGAAATAATGACAGTGACTGGTAAAGAGGCCAGTGTTGACAAAACAAAGAACAGATAGCTTTTCGCAGGGATGTTCATCAGCAAGGAGCTGGTAAAGTTTCAGATAGACTGCGGAGCTAGCTGTAATGTCATTCCTGTACATCTAATGAGTCCTGACACTCAGCTGGAAAGTACAAAGACAGTGCTGGTAAGTAATGTACAAAAAGACCAGACTGCATCCATTTGGAAAGTGCAAGGTGAAGGTGAGAATTCCAAGGAACCAAAAGCAGTACCACCTAGAGTTTGAGGTGGTGAATGGGGACTGTAGACTACCACTGTTGGGAAAAAAGGCAAATGAAGCCATGAAACTCATTAAAGTACAGTATGAGAACTAGCTATTGACAGTATTGTAACTGAAGATAAACCAGCCCAGAGTGGACTAGATATGCAACAAATAAAGAAAGAGTACATTGATGTTTGCTTAATGTTAGGGCTCTTAATGAAAAGTCAACCATTTGTCAGGATTTTATTAAGCTCCATAACCTTGACTTCTTTTTTATCACCGAGTCATGGCTTGGCGTAGAAGACAATATCCCGCTCATTGCCACTACCCCCCCCTAATTTCTCCTATTTCAGTCTGCCTAGACAAGTGAAGAAGAAGGGTGGTGGACTCGCTGTCTTCTATAACAACTTTTGACGTTTTTAGCTTTTTAATTAATGGTAAGGATCCGGTACTGTGCGTTTTAATTTATAGACCCCCGAATGGGAACTGTGGTTTCATTACTGAATTTGCAGATTTTCTATCCCTTATTACTCAGCGCTTTGCGAATATAATATTGTTAGGTGACTACAACATTCATGTCTGTTGCCCCTCCCATCCTCTCTCTTCTGCTTTTACAAGTTTAATTGAATCATTTGACATCACCCAGTTTGTGAATGAACCCACTCACTGTAAAGGTCACACACTTGACCTGGTGATGTCCTTAGGTTTAGCCATCCAAAATATTGAACTGTTTCATTTTACTCTGTCTGACCACAAAGCTGTGGTCTTTAAGACTCCTCTCCCCTGTCCTACTCCCAAATGCTCTGCTCCTGTGAGAGCCCGTATCTTCAATTCTAACTCTGCCAGTGCTTTTAGCAATGCTTTCACAGCAATCCCCCTCCCTCCCATTAGGCCTACTGAGCAACTTGATATTGATGACTTGATCACTCTTTTTAACAGTAACTGCTCCATTCAGAATAAGAAAACCTAAACCAAATACACAACCATGGCTAAATGGCCATACCCGTTCCCTTAAAAGGGAGTGCAGACGAGCAGAACGCAGTTAACGGGCAAACCAACTGCATTCATCTCTCAATGGCCTCAAGGAGCTTATGGTGAGATATCAGCTAGCCGTAAAACACACCAAATCTAACTACTACTCTAACATCATCTCTAGCAATAATAATAACCCCAGGACTTTATTCAAAATAATCAACTCTGTCATTTCACCCCCTGCTATTACACACATTGATCCGTCCTCCGAAGATTTTTTAACATTTTTCATTAACAAGATTGAGACCATTCGGTTCAATATTCCATCCTGCATCCCTGATAATTCAATCCCACTCAACACTCCTCCTCTATTTAATCAGTTCAAAACCTCCACTGTTCCACTTATAATCAATGCAATTTCACAGATGAAATCCTCTTCCTCCCAATAAAATATTCCTACATCTTTCCTTAACACTTGGGTGACTGAACTGAAAAAAATACCCCTCCGCCTGCATTTACCGTTCATTTAGACCGTTAGATTTTCTCCCTTTTGGCCGAGCTGCGCAACACCTCCTCCCCCTGCTGCCGGCGGGGGTTCTATTGTCTTCCAAATGTGAATTAGCATTTCAATTGACCTCTCAAAATACGACGGGACAACAAGCTCACCAAAGCCACACAGTTTGTGAGCTTATATAATTAAACATTTGTTTGGCAAAGCTTTCATATATGTCCCGACTTTATTATTATTATTACTAGAAATTGATATAAGTTAGTTAATTATAAAGAGAACGTTGATCAGTAGGCTCACTAGAGCGAAGCCGTGGCGAGCGAAGCCGTGGCCCAACACAAAGTTAACAAAGAAATTACATAAACAAGGGAAATAACAAATAAAGAATGGTCTAAACACAACTTATAAAGCAACGAAAATAATAAGCTAAATAAGAGGAAACGAAAAATACAATAACTTAGCCAAACAGAACCTTTCCGAAGCGTTCAGAACTCAACAAAAACTCAACACATCTTAAAAATAAATAAATAAATAAATCCCGTCCTGTCCCACTCCTGTACAAGGACTCCTCATACCTGGAGTTGTTGTCTTATGTCTTTCTCTGCTTTACTGTAGCCTACTCACTACTCAGGGATTAGACACAAGTTCATAGGACTACTCTTCTCGGACCCCGAAAACTTTAAAGGTAGAAATGTATTTTATTCACGGCTTTTATGCGCAACTCTATTGTTGCGCTGACGGCGCCTGGTTTGTGCTGCGTCAGCCTGCGTGCATCTCTTAGTTTTCACTTGAGTTGAGAAACAAACCACTTCAATATGATGGACGTTATGTAACATTTTGTCAACAATCTCTGCACCTTTGGAGTAATATAAAAGTTCACTTTGAGTCTTTGACACTTATTTATATCCATCGCGCTGTTCAACTCTGCACAACGCGGCACAAAGCGTTGCAGCGTGATGCGATCTATAGGCCTATATAGAGAGAAAGAGAGATAATTCACATTCTCTTCACTCTGTAAAATGTTCACGTAGTGTTTTTTGCTTAGGCATGTAACAATAAAAAGCAAATGATTATCCATTAGAAATTAAACGTGCAGGACACAAGTGTCGGGTGCCTATACTGTTTGATCAGCAAGAGCATCATCTCCCCGCAAATGATTGCTCATGCACGGCTAAAATAATAATAGGCCTACATTATATACACCATAGCGATTCTCATAATTAATATTATATTGATACTATTTATGAAATAAAACATTTCCAGGTAGTGGTTTTAATGTCTTTGCTAAGCTGACAGTGAAATGCAAATGATCCATTACCTTGAACAAAGGCGCACAACGGGAGCGCTAAACGTGTGAATTCTCTTAGGAGGGGGAGAATGGGGGAGAGCGGTCTATTCTGCCGATAATTACCGTCAGAGTGGTATAATTGTATTTTATTTCATAATTAGGAAACGTTTCAGAAGGGGAAAAAAAACGAGAACATATATCTTGAGTATTTAGGAAAAGTCATGGAAGGGGAAATTTCTGAGACCTTCACAGGGAGAGTTATTGCACTTTGAAATCTCAAAATCGGCCAAAAGGACCGGTTAGTCACCCGTGTGTTAAGGAGGTATCTCATTCACTTGCTCCCACGATTCTCTCTATATTAAATAACTCCATAGTTTCTGGCTGCTTTCCCTTCTCATTTAAACACACTTTAGTTCATCCCCTTCTTAAAAAACCTGGTCTAGATCCTCATATTCCAAGCAGTTATCGACCCATCTCAAAACTATCCTTTTTATCCAAACTACTAGAAAAAATTATCTCCACACAGCTCATTGACCACTTATCACACAATAATCTGTTCGAGACACCAGCCCAGCTCACTTGCGGTGTTCCCCAAGGCTCCATACTTGGACCCTTATTATTTTCTATTTATATGCTCCCCCTCGGTAACCTCATTCGCAAACATAATATACACTTTCACTGTTATGCAGACGATACCCAGCTCTATCTTCCACTTAACACCTCTGACCCTAACTGTTTAGCCTCCCTCAAAGACTGCCTTACAGATATTCAATCCTGGATGTCCCAAAACTTTTTACAGTTAAACTCTGATAAATCTGAAATCATTCTCTTTGGTCCTCTCAGCTCCCATACTACCATTCTACACAGTTTAGGCCCCCTGTCAAACAACGTGACTCCCGTTGCAAGGAACCTAGGGGTCCTATTTGATTCAGAGCTCCGCTTTGAGAAACAGATAAAAAAGGTAGTGCAGACATATTTTATGCACATCAGAAACATTAATAAAATTAAATCATTTCTCTCAGCCAATAATCTTAAGACCGTTGTAAATGCTCTTGTATACTCTCGTTTGGATTACTGTAATGCCCTGTACTCTGGTTTAAACCATACTCTCATACATCGTTTACAATTAGTTCAAAACGCTTTCAAAACGCGGCGGCTAGACTCATTACTGGTACCAGGAGATTCGACCACAAAACACCTGTTCTAGCGACACTTCATTGGTTACCGGTCTCTTTCAGGATTGATTTAAAAATGTTACTTTTAACTTTTAAAGTTCGAAACGGTCTAGCTCCTAACTATCTATATGCTTCAATTGAACCTTATGTGCCAACACGTACTCTCTGGTCATCTGGTCGGGGTTTACTGAAGGGGATACTGGGATACATTGGTGACTAGAGGAGATCGGGCCTTTACTGTAAAGGCCCCCAAATTGTGGAATAGTCTACCAGCGGAACTCAGGTTAACAACGTCATTATCTCATTTTAAATCCCTTTTAAAAACCCACTTCTACAGAATAGCCTTTTTATCTCCCTGAGCTATATTGTATTGGTCTGCTGCCTGTCATTGTAATTGTTGTTTATTTTTACAGTAACCTGGGTTTTATTCTTTATTGTTTTGTTCTATTCTGCTGTTTTTATGTTGTTTTTATTTGGTTGTTTATTATTGCATTTATGTTGTTTGATTACTGTTTGGTTTTGATTGTTCAAGCACTTTGTAACATTGTTAAGAAAAGTGCTATACAAATAAAGTTTTATTATTGTTATTATTATGTGTTCACACAGATGACGGCTGCTTGGAAGGAGAGTACAGGATCAAGATCGACGAGAGGGTGGAGCCAGTGAAACTCCCCAAACGATAAGTCCCGGCAGTGTTGTACCCGAACACGTTCAATGAACGATCATTCATGAACACATTCATATTTTGGGCGAACGTGAACTGAACGCTCTCTGTTTCCGTTTGATGAACGTTATTGTCGAACGCGTTCATTCTGACGTCCGTGAACGACGCTCGTCGGCCCGTTCAACTCGTTTGTGCGCGGTCGCCTGTCCTCTCGTCTTTCTTTGCATTCACATGCTCCAGCTGCAGGCTCGCAGACCTCGCGGAAGTTGATTATGTGAGTGTCTGAGCGGTGCTGTCTGCAGCTGTGCCTGTGTGCTTCTCTTTACATGCGCTGAGTCTCCTCGTTACGTTGTCTTCCACCCAAGTAAAGCCTGACTTCGTCGTGTGACATGTGTTGCTTACCGAAATAGCTGATCTGCAAGCTCACAACGCATCGCATCCACGAGACAACGTGAGCTTGTAGATCAGCTATTTTAAGCAACGCGGACGGTTAGAAACGTCTGCCTTCACAAGGGTGAGGAAGACTGGGCACTGAGCACCTAAATATTGTGGGCAC
>NC_137814.1:67853843-67941343 GCF_963921795.1 Nannobrachium achirus
GAGAGAGAGAGAGAGAGAGAAGAGAGAGAGAGAGATGAGAGAAGAGAGAGAGAGAGAGAGAGAGAGAGAGAGAGAATCTTAATTGATCCCACAGGGACAATCTGTTTTTCCACACAGAGCATTATTACACACACACACACACACACACACACACACACACACACACACACACACACACACACACACACACTTGCACACAGTCCACATATAGACAGTACACAAATAGATATGCCCTCACACATGGACACATACAAATACTAGGACACACACAATTATGGACACACATTCACCTCTCACACACAGATAGACAGAAAGACAACCATGTTTGCAAAGATGGTAGGACAAAAATAAGTCACACTGAAGTCATTGTTTGTGTTACCTGAACAGATCACCTCTAGTCTGAGATGATTCAGTTGGGGTTTCAGCTAGATCTTGTACACAGTCCTCAGTGAAGATCCAAACACAAGACAGGACAATGGATATTGTCCATACACGTTGAAGTACATAACCATGACTCCTGTCTATGGAAACAGCAGAGCCACAGTCCAGCTGTCTACACACTGCAGATGATGTATTCAGGTTCCAGTCCAACAAAGCATTCACTGGTCTCCACTCTCTCTGGTGTTTTACCTCAAGTGTACCAGTACAGTTACTGGTTCCTCCACCAACCTGACACTATCAGGCTCTGTATAGAGACAAGAAAGTAAGCAGTAAAAAGTAGTATTAAGTTTATTAGACCAGGCAGGGAGTTGGAGATTATGTTTTCACAACAGTTTTTTTTCTGTCTGTGTCAATCTTTTCACAGCTAATCTTGGGCACCTTTGCAACTCTGCATGCACACTCCCCCCATCGATCCTCGGAAGGATCTTGCCCGAACACAAGTTTTGCTACTATTCCTAAAGATTTTGTCAAAAACTCACACCCGTTTAGAAAAGTTAGAAAGATTACCTGAGCAGGTGAGTCCAACAGTCTTCTCAGATGAGCAGGTGTTGTTTCTAGTTGAGTTTGAGGTTCTACAGTCCAGAAGAACAGACTCGTTGCCTTCACACTGGAACTCTTCGGTCCACATTGAAGCATTCACTTCTCCATAGAGCTCCCCCTGGAGGCCAGAAGGAGCCCCACAGCCAAGCTCCCTACAGACCACCTCTGCATCCTGCTGGTCAAAGTCACTTTCACAAACTGAGACCCACGACTGATTGGACTTCACCTCCACTCTGCTGAACACAACTGGTCCCATTCACCAACCTCACTGACTCTGGAGAGAGAGAGAGAGAGAGAGAGAGAGAGAGAGAGAGAGAGAGAGAGAGAGAGAGAGAGAGAGAGAGAGAGAGAGAGAGAGATGAGAGAGAGATGTTTTTCTTGCAAAACAGACAAGAGCATGAATACAGACAGACTTAATATTATCCCCTTAACAATAGACAAATAATTCATTATGATCAATGATTACATGGATTAAGCAAGATTACATACTGTACTTTAAATGATTGACAGCCCTCTGTTACATTGTCAGTTTTAGCCCCCTGAGTGGGCGGAGCTTATTTTAAATTAAAACATGTTGCATTCTGGACATGTCATACAGTAGGTCATTTTTTTTGTCATAATAGGTCAACATTTGAAAAAAAAAGAAATTGTTGGAAATTCTATTAAAATATAGCTGTAAGGAGACGCTAGGGGTCACAGATGGAGTAAGATGCACGTTGTTTCGCCAAGCTCCCGGAACTCTCATTTTAACGATAAAACTGACTCTTTCACCACATTTTGGTTGATTTTGACCTCACTAACCCCTTCCCCATACGACCCCATCCTATTTGTGTTGGGATTTTATTTGATCAGAACTTCCCAGAAGATGTCTGACCGCAGTAAAACGTCGACGCGGCAGGATAGCAGGAGGCCTGAGGGTGCACCTGGCACCGGCTCCTCCGAGCTAACCGCGGTTGCTAAGCTAATTGAGCAATCAATGGAACAGCTCCGAGTCTCTCTCACTAACAAATTAGTAGAGGCAGTAAGACACATTTTACTTCAAGTCATGATGCAAAGGTCCCCTTTGGTATGGAAGTACCTTAGGGCCATAGGAAATAATTTATCCAAAGAGACAAGTTAGATCACCCTTCATTCTCTATCTATAGCCATTTTAAAAATGGCCACCGACAATAAACCACTATTACACCAGACCCCAGTATCTTTGCTTCTGTTAGAGCTATAATAATAATATTGGTGTCAAAGTGTACATTTGTGGGGTCAAGGAATCCAATTAAACAGGTTTCAATGCAAAAAAACCTATACTTCACTAATTAACATGACAGCGGCGGTAAAATATGCATATTTCATCAAAAATACTACGTTTTAACAGGGTAACTTACCCTCCCCCACCCCTCCCCCTAAACTTTTAATCACATTTCCTTTTGATATGGAAGTATCTTAGGGCCATAGAAAACAATTTATCCAAAGAGACAAGTTAGATCACCCTTCATTTTAATAATGGCCGCCATCAATAAACCACTATTACACCAGACCCCATCTTTGCTTCTGTTAGAGCTATAATAATAATATTGGTGTCAAAGTGTACATTTTTTGGGTCGAGGAATTCAATTAACAGGTTTAAATGCAAAAAACCCAATACTTCACTAATTAACATGACAGCAGGGAGTAAAATAGGCAGATTTAATTTAAAATAATACGGTTTAATAGGGTAACTTACACCCCATCCCTCCCCCTAAACTTTGATTTACTTTTCCTTTGGTATGGATGTATCTTAGGGCCCGTAGGAAAAAACAAATCCAAAGAGACAAGATAGATCACCCTTCCTTTTTTTATATAGCCATTTTTAAAATGGACGCCACAATTCAAAACAATACAGCAGAACCAATATATTTCCTTCTGTTAAAGCTATAATAATAATAATATTAGTGTCAAAGTGTACATTTTTTGGGGTCTAGTAATCCCAATTCATAGGTTTCAATGAGCAAAAACTAAATAAATATGTTTCAACAGGGGTAAAATATGCAAATTATATAAGAAAAATATGTTTTAACACAGTAACGTTCCATTTTCTCCCCCTTTGGCAAGGAAGTACCCTAGGGTAATAGGAAAGAAATTATCCAAAGAGACAAATTAGATCACCCTTCATTTCTGAAATATGCACGTAAAAAATGGCAGCCATCATTTACAGCAATATATACAGCCTATATATTTGCTTCTGATAGAGATATAATGATAACATTGATGTCAAAGTGTCAAGGAATCCAATTAAATTGGTTTCAAGACAAAAAAATATATAGTTTTCTCATTACCTTCAAAATGTAGGTGAAATAATTGATCACATTTCATTAACAGTTAACAAACCATTTACTGATGCAAACTTGGACTCATCATCAGTATTGTTTCCTAGAGTCACTGGGTGTTGCAAGAGTCAGCCTTCTCAGGCGACCCGACTGAAGCTGATCAGACCCCGTTAGGTGGCATGCTTCTGTCCCCACTGCTCTCCCCTCTTAATCTGGAGGCTTTTTCTGATGCCTCCCCATTGTTGTCTATTGCTCTTCTTTGTTGGCAACTGTTACGCACAGTGTGGCGTAGCTGTGCTTAGGGAGTGACTGGCATAAACTTCCACTGGCATAAACCTGGTACTCCATCCATTCCTCATACCAGCTCCTGGTATTAATTTCTTTCTTGAGCCTCCTTCACCCTCTCCTCCCAGGGAACCGCCAGCTCCAGCAAAAATAGTTATTTTGTGGGCTCTGAGACCAAGATTATGTCAGGTCTCAATCTGGACTGGGTGATGTGTGGTGGAATTTTCAGCTGCCTCTCCAGTCTCAAGCTGTGGAAAGCAAACCAGCAGAGCAGTTCTTTGGTGATTTCTCTGGCCTTTTCCCTTCCTTGACACAGTGAACGGCCTTAGCTGTGGCTTGGGAGTATCTGCTAGATAGATAGATAGATACCTTTGCTTGATCCCCTTGACGATTGCTTAAGCGATGGATGTGTTCAGGATATGTACCTGTGTGCTCAGGATGTGTATTGTGTACTGAGTTTATTGGTGTTCCCGTACAGCCCGATTTTGCTTAGGCTGCGTGGCAATCCCAGCCATCTTCATTCAGCCATCATGAGGATCATACGTAGATGAGTAGAGGCCAGAGGATTCTTGGGAGCATTTCATGCTGGTAGACACAGGCCTTGAATCTTCCAGGGAGCCCCCTTCAGGTCAGCACTGGTTGCCTTGATGGAATCTCTGTCATTCAGAGTGCAGTTGAAGAGATTTCCAAGGCTCATCACCGGCTTCTCAATGACTGACGGGATCTGGTGTTCTCCCAGACTGAAGTGAATTTGTCTGACATTCCCCTTCTTTTGAATATTTTTTCTCTTACCAGGTATATTTCAGCACATGCAATGGCATGTGCTGAAATATACCACACAGCCAGGGACCATCAAAGGCAATGGCACTGCCAGCATTCCATGCTTTAATTGGGTGCAACACAGCCATTGGCAAGGGAAAGAAGACAGTCTGTGTGGCAGTCCTTGCCTGAACTCACCTTACCTCTGTGCCCCACCACAGAGATTCTCCACCCACACACCCATACTCCAGAAATGTCTCCAGAAGTTGTATGGTGTGTCCGGGGACTGTGGATGCTGCTCGACTCTCCCTCTTCTTCACAAAGGAAGAGACTTCGATCACATGCCACCAAGCAGTGATGCATTCCATTGGAAGTGCAAAACAGACTGTATGGCACCATGCAAATGCTAAATGCAGAGGCAGCCATGCATGTCATGGTTCATGCTCCCACAGTGGAGACATCGGATTGTAAATCTTGATTAAAGTCTAAAACTTAGTTAGAAACTTGTCTCTTATTCATTGCTCGCCTAGGATTTGATATAACATAATATGCACATTTCAGCAAGTGGACCTTTGAAAGCATGCATTTCTAATGAAATGTTCATATTTACCCTGTTGACCCTGTTGTCATGGTAATGAGAAAACTAGTGTGGATCTTTTAGCCTTGAAACCTGATTCCTTGACCCCAAAAAAATTGATATATATTATTAAGTGTGCCTGCCATGCAACGCAATGGCAAAACACTTATTGTAATCCGCCATACTTAAGTCATTAATTAAGTGTGCCTGCCATGCAACGCAATGGCAAAACACTTATTGTAATCCGCCATACTTAATTAAGTCCATAGTTTCGCCACAAATTTCTGCACGTAATAACTGCCGCACAATTTACGCCACCCACGCAATATATACATCAAAACGTGCGGCTCGGCCGGGAATAGGTTGCTATTACTTTTCTTTCCGATCCGCGTTACCATTGCGACGTAATTCGCAAAAAACGACGCCCAAAAACCCCATTCACTTAGAATGGGGGAAATTTCGGCACGTAATAACTGCCGCACGATTTACGCCACCGCCGCAATATATACATCAAAACGTGCGGCTCGGCCGGGAATGGTGTGCTATTACTTTTCTTTCCGATCCGCGTTACCATTGCGACGTAATTCGCAAAAACGACGCCCAAAAACCCCATTGACTTAGAATGGGGGGACTCCGAAAAAAAACCAGAAACTTTGGCGCCACATAACTCTGCCATTCTTTTGCCTAGCAACGTGATTTAAACTTTAAAATGCACACACAACTTTGGTCTTTTTCCGGCCAATAGGGATGATTGATTAAGCCCCGCCCCCTCTGTAACAGGAAGTGTCCTTCGCCAAACAGGAAGTGCCTCTATAACTCATGAACCGTTTGTCGTACAGACTCGCGGCTGGTGTCATTTTTCTCAATTTTTTTTTCTCAATTTTTTTTTTTCTCATTTTTTTTTTCTCAATTTTTTTTTTCTCAATTTTTTTTTCTCAAATTTTTTTTCTCACAAATTTTTTTTCTCAATTTTTTTTTCTCAAATTTTTTTTTTCTCAAATTTTTTTTTCTCAATTTTTTTTTCTCAATTTTTTTTTTCTCAAATTTTTTTTTCTCAAATTTTTTTTTCCCAAATTTTTTTTCTCAAATTTTTTTTTCTCAAATTTTTTTTTCTCAATTTTTTTTTCTCAATTTTTTTTTTCTCAAATTTTTTTTCTCACAAATTTTTTTTCTCAAAAATTTTTTTTCTCAAATTTTTTTTCTCAAATTTTTTTTTTCTCAATTTTTTTTTTCTCCAATTTTTTTTTCTAAAATTTTTTTTTTCTCAAATTTTTTTTTCCCAAATTTTTTTTCTCAAATTTTTTTTTCTCAATTTTTTTTTTCTCAAATTTTTTTTTCTCAATTTTTTTTTCTAAAAATTTTTTTTCCTCAAATTTTATTTTTCTCAAATTTTTTTTCTCAAATTTTTTTTTCAAAATTTTTTTTCTCAATTTTTTTTTCTCACAATATTTTTTTTCTCACAATTTTTTTCTCAAAAAATTTTTTTTTCTCAAATTTTTTTTTCTAAATTTTTTTTTTCAGGAAGTGCCCCTCACCAAACAGGAAGTGACCCGTTTTCTCGTGAACCGTTTGTCGTACAGACATGTGGGTGGTGTCATATAAAGAACAATAATGTTAAAGTTTATGCACAAAAATGCTAATGTTAATAACGCTAATGCTAACACCAACCGCTACACAAGGTTGCACAGGCTGCAGGCACACTTAAAATTTCTTAGAAATTTTCTTTTCTAGTTAATTAATTAAGTCTTTCGCCACGAATTTCTGCACGTAATAACTGCCGCACAATTTACGCCACCGCCGCAATATATACATCAAAACGTGCGGCTCGGCCGGGAATAGGTTGCTATTACTTTTCTTTCCGATCCGCGTTACCATTGCGACGTAATTCGCAAAAAACGACGCCAAAAAACCCCATTGACTTAGAATGGGGGAAACTTCGGCACGTAATAACTGCCGCACGATTTACGCCACCCCCGCAATATATACATCAAAATGTGCGGCTCGGCCGGAATGGTGTGCTATTACTTTTCTTTCCGATCCGCTTTACGATTGCGATGTAATCCGCAAAAAACAACGCCCAAAAACTCCATTGACTTTGAATGGGGGACTCCGAAAAAAACCCAGAAACTTTGGCGCCACATAACTCTTGCCATACTTTTGCCTAGCAACGTCATTTAAAATGTAAAATGCTCACACAACTTTGGTCTTTTTCCGACCAATAGGGATGAGCTGTAATTGATTAAGCCCCGCCCCCCTCTTTAACAGGAAGTGCCCTTCACCAAACAGGAAGTGCCTCTATAACTCATGAACCGTTTGTCGTACAGACTCGCGGCTGGTGTCATACCTTTTCTTTTTTTCTCATTTTTCTCAAAATTTTTTTTTTCTCAAATTTTTTTTTCTCAAATTTTTTTTCTCATTTTTTTTCTCAAAAATTTTTTTTTCTCAATTTTTTTTTTTCTCCAAATTTTTTTTCTCAAAAATTTTTTTTCTCAAAAAAATTTTTTTCTCACATTTTTTTTCTCAAAACATTTTTTTTCTCAAATTTTTTTTCTCAAAATTTTTTTTTTCTCAACATTTTTTTTCTCAAATTTTTTTTTTCTCAAATTTTTTTTTTCTCAATTTTTTTTTTCTCAAATTTTTTTTTCCCCAGAAACTTTGGCGCCACATAACTCTGCCATACTTTTGCCTAGCAACGTCATTTAAAATGTAAAATGCTCACACAACTTTGGTCTTTTTCCGACCAATAGGGATAAGCTGTAATTGATTAAGCCCCGCCCCTCTTTAACAGGAAGTGCCCTTCACCAAACAGGAAGTGCCTCTATAACTCATGAACCGTTTGTCGTACAGACTCGCGGCTGGTGTCATACCTTTTCTTTTTTTCTCAATTTTTTTTTCTCAAATTTTTTTTTTTCTCAAATTTTTTTTTTCTCAAATTTTTTTTTTCTCAAATTTTTTTTTTCTCAATTTTTTTTCTCAAATTTTTTTTTCTCAAAAAATTTTTTTCTCAAATTTTTTTTTCTCAATTTTTTTTTTCTCCAAATTTTTTTTTTCTCAAAAATTTTTTTTCTCAAAAAAAATTTTTTCCTCACATTTTTTTTTCTCAAAAATTTTTTTTTCTCAATTTTTTTTTTCTCAAATTTTTTTTCTCAAAATTTTTTTTTCTCAAATTCATTTTTTCTCACATTTTTTTTTCTCAAAATTTTTGTTTTTTTCTCAAATTTTTTTTCTCACAAAACAATTTTTTCTCAAAAAACTGTCGTTAAAGTGCGACCCGTCATAACGGCCAAAAATGCTCCAAAACGCCACTAATTAGTCGAAATGGCTGACTTCCTGTTTGGTTTCTGATTGGCTGCTGGCCTTGTGACGTGGGTAGAGCTGCGAGGGCCCGGTCATCGCTGCTTGCAGCTTTAATTCATTAATCGTCCATGACCTTAATTGGGGCCTATTTCGCCAAACAGGAAGTGCCCCTCACCAAACAGGAAGTGACCCTTGATCTCGTGAACCGTTTGTCATACAGACACGCGGGTTGCGTCAAATGAAATAACGCTAATGCTAACACCAACCGCTACACAAGGTTGCACAGACTTAGCGAGCTGCAGGCACACTTAAAATTTCTTAGAAATTTTCTCTTCTAGTTAATTAAGTCCATAGTTTCGCCACAAATTTCTGCACGTAATAACTGCCGCACAATTTACGCCACCCACGCAATATATACATCAAAACGTGCGGCTCGGCCGGGAATAGGTTGCTATTACTTTTCTTTCCGATCCGCGTTACCATTGCGACGTAATTCGCAAAAAACGACGCCAAAAAACCCCATTGACTTAGAATGGGGGAAACTTCGGCACGTAATAACTGCCGCACGATTTACGCCACCCCCGCAATATATACATCAAAATGTGCGGCTCGGCCGGGAATGGTGTGCTATTACTTTTCTTTCCGATCCGCTTTACGATTGCGATGTAATTCGCAAAAAACAACGCCCAAAAACTCCATTGACTTTGAATGGGGGACTCCGAAAAAAAACCCAGAAACTTTGGCGCCACATAACTCTGCCATACTTTTGCCTAGCAACGTCATTTAAAATGTAAAATGCTCACACAACTTTGGTCTTTTTCCGACCAATAGGGATGAGCTGTAATTGATTAAGCCTCGCCCCCTCTTTAACAGGAAGTGCCCTTCACCAAACAGGAAGTGCCTCTATAACTCATGAACCGTTTGTCGTACAGACTTGCGGCTGGTGTCATACCTTTTCTTTTTTTCTCAAATTTTTTTTTCTCAATTTTTTTTTTCTCAAATTTTTTTTTTCTCAATTTTTTTTTTCTCAATTTTTTTTTCTCAAATTTTTTTTTTCTCAAAAATTTTTTTTCTCAAATTTTTTTTTCTCAAATTTTTTTTTCTCAATTTTTTTTTCTCAAAAAATTTTTTTTCTCAAAAATTTTTTTTCTCAAAAAAATTTTTTTCTCAAATTTTTTTTCTCAAATATTTTTTTTTCTCAATTTTTTTCTCAAAATTTTTTTTTTCTCAAAAATTTCTTTTTCTCAAAAATTTTTTTTTCTCAAATTTTTTTTCTCAAATTTTTTTTTCTCAATTTTTTTCTCAAAATTTTTTTTTTCTCAAAAATTTTTTTTCTCAATTTTTTTCTCTAATTTTTTTTTCTCAAAAAAAAATTTTTCTTTATTTTTTTTTTCTCAAAAATTTTTTTTCTCAAAATTGTTTTCTCAAAATTATTTTTTTCTCAAAAAAATTTTTTCTCACATTTTTTTTTCTCACAATTTTTTTTTCAAAATTTCTTTTTCTCAAAAAAGTTTTTTTCTCAAATTTTTTTTCTCACAAAACAATTTTTTCTCAAAAAACTGTCGTTAAAGTGCGACCCGTGATAACGGCCAAAAATGCTCCAAAACGCCACTAATTAGTCGAAATGGCTGACTTCCTGTTTGGTTTCTGATTGGCTGCTGGCCTTGTGACGTGGGTAGAGCTGCGAGGGCCTGGTCATCGCTGCTTGCAGCTTTAATTCATTAATCGTCCATGACCTTAATTGGGGCCTATTTCGCCAAACAGGAAGTGCCCCTCACCAAACAGGAAGTGACCCTTGATCTCGTGAACCGTTTGTCATACAGACACGCGGGTTGCGTCAAATGAAATAACGCTAATGCTAACACCAACCGCTACACAAGGTTGCACAGACTTAGCGAGCTGCAGGCACACTTAAAATTTCTTAGAAATTTTCTCTTCTAGTTATTATTATAGCTCTAACAGAAGCAAAGATATGTGGTCTGGTGTATAGTGGTTTAGTGACGGCGGCCATTTTTAAAATGGCTATAAATAGAAAATTAAGGTTGATCTAACTTGTCTCTTTGTTCTTTCCTATGGCCCTAAGGTACTTCCATACCAAAGAAAAGGTGAATACAAGTTCAGGGGGAGGGGTGGGGGGGAAGTTACCCTGTTAAAACCTATATTTTTTTAATGAAATGTGCATAGTTTACCCCCACTGTCATGTTAATTAGTGAAGTATTGGGTTTTTTGCACTGAAACCTATTTAATCGAATTCCTAGACCCCAAAAATGTACAATTTGACACCAATATTAATATTATAGCTCTAACAGAAGCAAAGATATGTGTCTGGTGTATAGTGGTTCATTGACGGTGGCCATTTTTAAAATGGCTATAAATAGAAAATTAAGGTTGATCTAATTTGTCTCTTTGGATACATTCTTTCCTATGGCCCTAAGGTACTACCATACCAAAGAAAAGGTGAATAAAAGTTTAGGGGGAGGGGTGGGGGGGAAGTTACCCTGTTAAAACATATAATTCTTAATGAAATTTCCATATTTTACCCCCCACTGTCATGTTAATTGGTGAAGTATTGGGTTTTTTGCATTCAAAGCTATTCAATTGAATTCATAGACCCCAAAAATGTACCCTTTGACACCAATATTATTATTATAGCTCTAACAGAAGCAAAGATATGTGTCTGGTGTATAGTGGTTTAGTGACGGCGGCCATTTTTAAAATGGCTATAAATAGAAAATGAAGGTTGATCTAACTTGTCTCTTTGGATACATTCTTTCCTATGGCCCTAAGGTACTTCCATACCAAAAAAAGGTGAATACAAGTTTAGGGGGAGGGGTGGGGGGGAAGTTACCCTGTTAAAACCTATATTTTTTTAATGAAATTTGCATAGTTTACCCCCACTGTCATGTTAATTAGTGAAGTATTGGGTTTTTTGCATTGAAACCTATTTAATCGAATTCCTAGACCCCAAAAATGTACAATTTGACACAAATATTAATATTATAGCTCTAACAGAAGCAAAGATATGTGTGGTTTATTGACGGTGGCCATTTTTAAAATGGCTATAAATAGAAAATTAAGGTTGATCTAATTTGTCTCTTTGGATACATTCTTTCCTATGGCCCTAAGGTACTACCATACCAAAGAAAAGGTGAATAAAAGTTTAGGGGGAGGGGTGGGGGGGAAGTTACCCTGTTAAAACATATAATTTTTAATGAAATTTGCATATTTTACCCCCCACTGTCATGTTAATTGGTGAAGTATTGGGTTTTTTGCATTCAAAGCTATTCAATTGAATTCATAGACCCCAAAAATGTACACTTTGACACCAATATTATTATTATAGCTCTAACAGAAGCAAAGATATGGGGTCTGGAGATGTGAGAGATTAGGAAAATGTGATGCCATTTTTAAAATGGCTATAAATAGAAAATGAAGGGTGATCTAACTTGTCTCTTTGGATAAATTATTTCCTATGGCCCTAAGGTACTACCATACCAAAGGGGACCTTTGCATCATGACTTGAAGTTAACAGCTTATTTTTTGGCCTTACTGCCTCTACTTACAGAACGACCTTTGCCTCCCTCGAATTCAGACTACATAATCATCAGATGGCCATCACTGACCATTTTTTAAGACCTATGCCTAGAGGTGTTGGAGCAAAGATCCAAATATCGCGAAGTAATGAGCGGCCTATGGCGCCTATTCCCCCAAGGAGGCCGATGCTTTCTTGAAATCCCAGACCAGAGCTGCCTCAGCTTCACCGCCGTCGGGAGGAGATGATGGGAGCGCCTCGTCGCCAAGACAACCAGGAGGAGATGATGGTGCCACTTCGGCTTCAGCAGAGTCAGGAAGAAGAGATGGTGGGGCCACATAGACATCTACTACGCCTCCGGGGCCGACATCGACATCTCTGGCGTGAAGCCTCGCTCTTTCGCCGGCGATTTCACCTTCCAGGGCTGTTAGCTTCCAGCTAACCTACTGAACGTAATGTTTTCTCTCCTTAATTTCCTGTCTTCCACTTCGCAGAGTAGGTTAATATGGACGGTAATATGGCTTAAATTGCCAGGACATGTCGACATTTATTTCCTTTTTTTTTGGTCCCCTTTTTTCTTTGTTTTCATCTTGCTACCGTTATCGTGCCGAGCGCCATAATTTCCCCTCGTATTTACCTAATTCACATTGTTTAGTTCATGTTTGACATTACGGATGGTACTATGACTAGTATAGCTTAGACATGTCGACATTTGTTTTGTCTCTTCTCCCTCTTTGATTTCTTTAACATGACATTTGTCTTTGTTTTCCTCTTTGCTGGGGGAGCTAGCCGCCATATTTCCCGTATTTTGTTTTTATTTTTGATCCTCTGACACCAAAATGTTTGCCAGACCCATGAAATGGGTAGGCCTACATAAGCAAATGTCTGTCCGGGTTTTCTATATAAAGGGTATATATGATGAGGACATGATGATGACATGCCTACAAAAGGCATGATGTCATAAATGATGATGACAGACAGGGGGTCTGGCACAACCAGGTTGACCTGGTCTAGTTTTGTTTCATTGGCAATAGTACAAGAGTATGTGGTGCTTTATGTTTTTGTTCGATGCCGTTGAGATGCTTTTGTTGAATTTTTCCTTTTATAAATGGGGGGGTTTTTCACTTATATTTCTTTTTATTGGCTTTGTTGTTAGCCACCGTCTTTTTTGCTAGCCGCTCGCGCAACTTCCGCTTCCGGGTCACGGCTAGGGTTGCCACCCGTTCCGTATAATACGGAATCGTTCCGTATTGGACAATTAAAAGATACGTTCCGTATTGAACCAATACGGAACGCGGTTTGTTCCGTATTTAACCAAATGCCCCATAAAGGTCTGTCACACCAACCTCAACACAGAATTTAACAATAATTAATGAAATAAAACACAGGAAAAGACAGCAAAAGTCGCTGTGGTGCGCGCAGCGCTCTACGCTCTCCTGTCCTCTCCTCTCTGCTCTCTGCTCATGCACTGCATGTCGCTGTCAATCACCGTTGCCTAGTTACAGTCAGTGAGATCACTGAACTTCCTCCAGATGCACACCGCGGTGACCGCACGCTTTAAAAATGTCGTCTGAATACAATACTCCACGACCTCAAAAAAGGACAGAAGCCTACAAAGGTACAGACGCGAGTGGGAAGAAACAGCGTCAGTGAAGGTTGCTTGCCAAGTGGAGAAAAATAACATGCAGTTGCCAGGTCTGATAATATAAGCCATGTTGGGCTAGGTTGGATAAAATACCATGCAGTGTTGCCAAATCTGACTATTATAAGTATTTTGGGCTCTTATTTCTGTAAAGTTGCTCAGGTTTAGGCTAGTGAAGCCTATTCAGCCTAAAGTAAAACATGTTTAATCTTCGTTGCTAATAAAGCACTTTAAACTTTAAGTATATAACTTAATGGTTTCTTGACTACCTTCTCTTTACTGACCACCAAGTGACCCAATACAAGAGCCAGGTTCAAATCATTCATACATTGCTTTATTTCATACAAAATTAACTTTTCATATTTTAGAAACAATTAATTGGCCACTTCAAACTGCAAAACAATATAGGTTATACCATGTTGTGTGTTATAGTTATAACTATTCTATGCATTTCATGGGTTTGGGACTGCATTTTTTCGCCGGCCGGCGGCTGTGCCACGCGCACGGAACGCATGCACCGCGTGCCCGGAAGAGGTGTTCCTTATTTCAATTTCTGAAAGGTGGCAACCCTAGTCACGGCGGTTCGGGCGCGTCATCACCCGTGAACCCTATGTGCCGGCAGCATAGCGCCCCCCTCGTTCCGACAGACTATTTACACCACATTAAGCTGTAGGTTACAGTGGAAACTCTGGTTTTGTTAAAGGTGATACACCATGCATTTAAAAAGTATTTATGTCATATTGTTTATGTCCCAAAAACGTTTTTCAAAAGGTTTGAGGCTAAATTACCACTCCTGAATAGAGAGCCTCTATCATTTTTGAATGGCTCTCAGAGCATTTCAGCTGCAGTACCACCTTTGGCCTGAACTACACCCCCCCCCCCCCCCCCCCCCCAAAATCTATTTAAAAAAAAGAAAAGAAAAAAAGATGTATTGAAAAAAAAAAAAAAAAAAAGATTTATTTTTATTTTTATGATGACGTCACAATCGGCAGATGATGTCACAATCGGCAGCAAATCTGGATAGCCTGTTTTGAGAACCCGTGGGATACTTGTTGTAACCTTCGCCTTCTCAAAACCAGAGAAAGACACAACGGTCAGAAATGGGACTTTGTGAGGATAGAAGGTGCTAGTGGGACCCCAAAAAAAGGTTTTAAAATAGGAAAAGTGAAATGTCATGGTGTATCACCTTTAAACTAGATTTTGGAACTTTGGGATTAATATAATAGAAAAAATGTAAAACCTTCCATAAGAAGGGACTGCATCACTCCAGGGAACTATGATGGACAACTGCTTAAAGCTATACTGTGTAAGTTGCTCAACTGGTGGTCTGTAGCAGTATAGCAAACCGCGGTCGCGTTTGCTTTTTTCGTCCGTTTTTCGCTCGCGGACCGGGCCGTCAGACCACCGCGTCCGCCTCGCCTCGCCGAGACGCTTTCAATGAGGTCTCCCGTGTCCTTCTACGAGCAGCGGTTGGAGAGTTACATGCTAGACTCCTCCAGTGTAAACACTGCAGTGTACTTCCTGAAGGCGTGTTTCCTAAACCCACCAGAGAGCCCGGCAGTGTATGTTCTGCGCTGTGATTGGCCGGCAGTGTATAACCCTCGCTGTGATTGGCCGGTAGTGTGATGACGCAATTTTTCCGCGAAAACCGGTCCCGGGCAGGGATCATAGAAAACATATAAAGAGAAGGCTTTAGAAGCTTATTAGCACAAATATATATATATATATATATATATATATATATGTGTGTGTGTGTGTGTGTGCAGTGGCGCGGGAAGGGGGGGGGGCTATGGGGGCTGGCGCCCACCCTGGAAGCGTCCCAGCCCCTCCTGGGCCGGGGGGGGGGGGATTTCTTTTTTTTTATAGAATAGTAAATCTTCGTCCCCCTGAATTTCAGCACCCCCGTGCGGTCCAAGAGGATACAACCAAGCGCTCCCAACCTCCTTGCCCACTGGCCCCCAGCCTCGCCCACCGCGAGGCTCCAGGCATAATAAACAACATTGCATTATGGTGGACTGTGTGTTTTGCTTCATTAATTTGCAACAAAGCACTTACCAAGGGATTATTGCATGACATCATGGACAGTTCGTACGCTATCGGATAAAGGGGGGTTTTAACAAGGTAAGAATGACTTTATACTGTGCTCTCTTTCTCTCTATCTCTCTCTCTCTCTCCCTCCTTCCCCCTTGGAGAAATATATTTCTTATGCTGCCGCTGTGTATGCAAAAAGCATGACTTATTTGCAAAACTGTCTGCCGCCGTGCATTTTTTTCCCCGTCAGTAATAGCCTATTGAATCTAGCGTAGGAACAGAATAATCTTTGTTGTAGTGTGTGTGTGTGTGTGTGACGTGCGTGTGCGCTGTGCTGTGTGCTAACTATGGAGCTGTTTGCTGCTCCTGGCTTGCTATACCGTTGTGTGGGGGAAAATCACCCAAAACCCCAATGAAAATCGCGCGAAACAGCAATAAAAAAACACTCAAAACCGGATAAAAAATGCTATAGGGCTCAATTATGCCCTATAGCACTAATATTATTAGTTATTTATTTATTTTTGAGGGGGTTCCAAATGGACCCACAGATCTACATTTTGGGATTATCTTAGAAAAAGAGAGGTAGCCCATCCTTCATACCACCGTATCTTCTGCTTTACAAGGTTGTACAAAATTTTTGTCGGTCAATTTAGTTTGCAGAAGAGCTCTCCCCTCGCACAGACTGTCTTGTACTTTGCAGTGTTGATAACGGCTTGAAGCAGGTCTAACTAACTTTTATTTGTGATGGACACATCAATGCCAACTTTGCAGACAGTACACTCTGCTTCTTGTTGGGCTCCAAGACGTAAAAACTAGCACTTTTTGTGCATTTCTTCAGTGAAACGGCATTAATTACGTTTGCAGTGCGTTCGTTTGGCTCTGCGCAGCGCGAGCTGCCGAGCTCTGCTCTGATGTGAACGAGAAATGCTGAGGGAGGGGCGCTAGGGGCGCAGCGCTAGCCTGACTGCAAGCGTCAGACTCTACACACACACTACGTTTCACTTCGTTTTACCAACAGGGGGTGGTAATGTGCGGACTGATTTATCAGGCTACCGCAGCGCAGGCAGAGAGTAGTATGAATAATACACGTTCCGGGGTTTGGGGTGGAAATCGGCATCTCACAGTGTATTTCGAAACAAACCATTGAACGTGCATTATAAATGCCCATGCTTTAACTCTGATATGTGCAAAACCCCGGACAATTGAAGGAATTTATAAAAAAACCCCGGACAGGCCGGACAGCCCCCTAAAAGAGGACATGTCTGGGTAAAAGAGGATGTAGGCTATGGTCACCCTACTTAACCCATTTAGTGCTCCAGACATGAACGGGTTAAATGTCCAGCGTGCCTCTCGCAGGTTCCATACGCAGCCATTATCTTATTTTGAAGGCCAGAAGTCCATTGCGTTAACACTTCCGGGTTGACGTCATGACGTCATTCAACGGAAGCCATCGTCACCCCATGCCGTTGCTAAAATAACCGATCGTTGCCTTTGCTATTATGTTATTGTAGCGAGAATCTAATGCCATCCTTGGCTTTAAAAGTGTTGTTTGGAGAAAATGGACATTAAAGATGAGATCCACCGTCGGCCTCCATGTTATGGGATTACTATTTTGTGCACGTGGATCCGTGATGATGATGAATCGGCGAGGCCGATCGTGCCAGGACTTTCCAACGGACTGTAGGGTAGGAGAACCGGCGTTACTCTATATACAGTATTTTACGCGAGTATACTCGGGATCGGTACTCTAAATACTTTATTATTTTTCACGAGTATACTCGGGATCAGCATTAAATGAGTTAAAATCATCATTCATTATCGAGGAAATAATAATAATCGCAACTAATAACAGATCTAAAACCTCATAATGCAACTTGTCACCTTGTAGATCAGCTACTTTAGGCAAAGAGATTTGGTATAGAGATTTGGTATAGAGGGAAAAAAAGGAGAGGACAAAGACTTGACCAGGAAAACACACACACACACACACACACACACACACACACACACACACACACACACACACACACACACACACACACACACACACACACACACAGAAAGTGGAAAGATAGACAAACAGACAGACAGACAGACAGACAGACAGACAGACAGACAGACAGACAGACAGACAGACAGACAGACAGACAGACTGACATAATTATCAGTTCACTGTGTGTTACCTGAACAGATCGCCTCCAGTCTGTTTATGGAAATAGCTAACCCCATTGTTCCACACTCCCTGAGTGAAGACTCAGAACCAACACAGGAAGATATAATCCCCCATACAGGTTGAGGTGCAGAACCAGAACTCATTCCTGTAGAAACAGCAGAGCCACAGTCCAGCTGTCTACACACTACAGATGATGACTTCAGGTTCCAGTGAGACCACGCCGCAACTGGTCTCCACTCTCCCTGGTGTTTCATCTCCAGTCTACCAGTACACTTACTGGCTCCTCCCACCAACCTGACATTATCAGGCCCTGTACGGACAAGGAAGTAAGCAGTCAAAAAGAATATATTACTTTTATTATAAAATAAGAATAAATAAAAAAAAAGTGTTCTTAGGCAGTGTCAGTATCATCTGAATCACTTCTGAAAATGTACTTTTATGGTAGGCTAAGTCCTTTTTGTTTATTTTCCTGTAATATTCCTGCAACTTGCGTATTTATTCTTCCTTCTTATTTTTATTTTTAATAGTAAAAGTTTTAGAGAGAGGGTGGAGAAAGCTTTGAGAAAAAGCATGGTGTGTATTCTTACTCTGGGATCTACCAGGGCATCCTCACTAGTGTAGCCCCTGTTTTATGATAAGATGAGCAAAGTGAGTCGCTATGGGAGAGTGCCCTCTAGCATGAACACAGAGGCATTACCTTTATACAATTCCGGACTATCTCAGATTGGCTGGAGTCAAACGCTCAACTGACCAGTGGAGGTCCCGCCCTCCGTCTATACTCCTCTGTCATTTCAAGACACAAAACACAAATTCTTCTCGTATGTATACAAGAAGGTGTTTCAGCAAGTCACTTCACTTATCTTAAAACTGGGGTTTAACTTTGTATGCTCAATCAAAGTCCATAGACCATATTCACACCGCGGCCATCTTGGATCACATGACTTCCTGGGATAGCAGCCTGCATTACAAACCAGTGTGAACAATGGAGCGATGGTCCCAAAATATGAGTACTATTCAACCAATTTCTTTTTTATCAAATTTACAAAAGGGCAGATGACAACATCAACATCCCCAGCTCAGATTCTGAGCCTGGGACAACTTCCTGGCCAGGAATATCATAGTTTTGGCCCAGAGGTTCTTCTCACCCCCCTAGCGGCGAGAAAAATAACTTCTGGGAACTCAGATTGAGTCTCCACTAACCAGTGGGAAAGTCTTGTTTTCATGGGCTAAACACATCCACAGAGCCCATGCCAAAAACAATTCTCAAAGACACACCATTTCAACGCATAGATACAATGGGGAAGAAACAAACAGCCGATCAGTGGACTGACTGTGTGCTAACACGTCTGGTCCTGTGGTTGCCTTGAGCCGAGTCACACTTGCAAATATCTCTGTATCTGTCAGTCCTTGTCCCTTTTATGCCCATATATGGAGATCCATGATGTAATCAATATTAGGCCCATATCTTGGAATGCCCATTGGACATGTTGTGTTAGTCTCATGTGGTCTGTGATGTCAGACATCTATGACATCAGTCATCTCCATATTTCAATGGAGAAAATTACAAATACATATATTTTATATAAATTAAACTATAATGTATCTTTTAGCTAAATGCAAGGAATCAATTCCAGATGCAGTCAGCTTGAGTGACCCTCCCGCCAGGTTGGGGGTAACCCCGAACTCCGCTCCCTAACCGCTGGACTGAGTGAGGTAACTAGTACCTTGCCTGACTGCGAGCGCCAGACATCTCACACTACGTTCACTACGTTTCACTCCGGGAGAGTCTGAGATTACTAGGGCAGATTCTACTTCGGCGTGGGCGGGCTAAAGCCTATTGACGTCACACACACACACACACACATACACACACACACACACACGACGGCGACGTGGCGTGACATTGCAAAAATACGTTATTTCTCATAACATATTATATGTCTGCATGTTTACGTTAGTGCAAAATGGTATTAAAACGTGAGGAAACAGCACTATTTCATAGTTTATTAAAATAATACGAGTCGAGTCTGACTCCGCCATGACAGTTTTCACGGACCAATCAGAGTCCACTAGACTCTCACGTGGGCAGAGGACACCAATCAGAGTCCACGAGCGAGTCTCACGTGAGCTCAAGAGCTCTGTTTGGAGGGGGCTGGGACCGGAGCATAGAGTTCACGTGCCCCAAGCATAGAACCCTGATTGGCCCATTCAATTCGCCCGCTCTTCAGGCGCGCTCGAAATAGAATAAAATATGTGCAGCTTCAGTCCACACTACAAACCACCCACCAACAGGGGGGGGGGGTGATGTGCGGACTGAAGTGTCAGGCTAACTAGTACCCAGTCTGCATTTTACCACTTTGGTCGCACTCACCTTCGGTGCCTTGGTGGCCGACCTGGGGAGTTTACATGACCCAACTGAGTAGATTTGCGAAGATTTGCGAGAATTAGGAGTTGCACCGGTCTGACATTCAGACCGCCGCCAATGACCGCTTGGCCAGGGTTATGAAGCCCATCCTTGGTGAGACTATTTCAGCTATATGACCGGAATAATATGGACTGAGATATTGCATATGTGCTTTGCAAGAGAAGCAAATTGGAACTGACAAGAGACCACCCCAGACACAGGAGACCGGTGGGACCTCTGCTGGTCAAGTGAGTCTCCAGTCAATCTGATATTGTCCAGAAGTGTATAAAGGTAATGCTTCTGTGTTCACTCTAGAGGGTGCTCTCCCATAGCGAGTCATGGAGTGAGTCTTAGATATAAAACTACTGTACAAATAACACTATTATTGCAACAGTAGGTCAAATCTTGTCCGTACGTCCGTGAGTGACTGAGTAATGTCTATAGCTGCTGACCTGTTGTGACATCACATCGTTGTGACATCACTTTGTGACTAGGCCTGTGCTGAAATATCGATATGGCAATATATTGCGGTATTACCTCCCGCGATAATTATCGATAACATTGCCAGCAAATATCGATTTTTCATAACACCAGGGATTTTCCCAGTTAACATATAATGCAGTTAACATAGGTGCAATACCGCCAGCCGCCTGCACTGTTTGTAGTGGGGGCGCTAGTGAGATAAATGAGAGTGTTCCGCAGGGGTCTTCAACGTTTTCAGGCCGGGGACCCCCAAACTGATGGGGAGTTGGAGCAGGGACCCCCTACCACCTCGTAGGGTGGGGGGGTCGGGGCTACGACATATTTTTTATTTTAAACACGTACAAGTTACAGCGAGCAGGGTGGGCCGTACCACTACCATTTCTAAACATACTACTTATTAACTGAGAACCAATGTTAACAATATCAACAATCTGTCAATTGCATAGTAATCATGTATTCAAGCTATTCAAAATGGATAGAATCATGATTTATTTTTCAACATAAATGTGAAAAATGAAAAAAAAAAAAAAAAAAGATTTTTTTTATTATTATTATTTTTTTTTTAAGCAATAATTTCGCGGACCCCCTGCAGTACCTCCGCGGACCCCCTAGGGGTCGCGGACCCCCTGTTGAAGACCCCTGCGTTACAACATTCAAGTTGCAAGTTAATATTTTTCTAAGTCTTGTGTTTGTTTCAAATCATTCTGTATGTTCTGTAATATGGTGTTGTCACTTTAAGAGCAGAATGTATCAGTAGCCATGTGACCAGTAGTACGTCATGTGATCACCTGTAACCAGGATGTAAACCAGGAAGTAAAGTCAGTTTGTTTAGCACATGGCTGCATGCAGAGAAGCACAGAGAGGCTGTGTATTGTATCTGTGATAATCCAGCAACATCTACTCCATCATACGCTTTTTGATAGCATCGTGGGTATGTAAATAATGCTTACATGTTTATTGATGTTTGTAGATTACTATTTTTGACATTATGTAAATTCTGATTATGCATATTTGTATGTTTCAGTTTCACCTTCCTGAACCATTATAAAACCTGTGGATATGAAACAACTGTCTCCAGAGTCTTAATGTCAAGGAGGAGTTTATCTGACTGTCAAGATATCTTGCTAGGCAACTTATATTGAGGACAGTACAGTGAAACCACGGCTTTCTAGTGGGCAAGATAACGTTTTGCAAGCTGGAAGTTATCGATACAATCGTCGTCACACGCTACCAGTGGTCGACCAGCATAGCAGTGCTTAAACAGAAGTATATTATTGGACTACGCCATGTCTAGAAAAGCACCTTCTGAGAAAGAGTCGTTAAAGACACGCTCTCGAGCCACATGTTCAGCACGATCGACTGGCTCTACCGCAGCCAGGGCGAGAGCAGCAGCGGAGGAAGCAAAAACTCGACTTGCCTTTGCTCAAGAGGAGGCTGATCTAAAACTAGAAAAGGCTAAATTGGAAGCATCCATGGACATGCTCAATTATAAAAAAGTGGCAGCTGCAGCAGAAGCTAAAGCGGAAGTACTTGAAGCTGCTGCCGAAGCAGCCAGCGAAAGATACAGTTGCAGAAGCAACTTCAGAAGTTTTCATTCTGTTTCCTTGGACGGAATGGACGCCAAACAACGCACTGAACAATATGTAATTGACCAAGTTAAACTACAAGAGACAGAACTCCAGTCACATGATGATGGCGTCCCAGTACAAACAGAGACACGCCCAAGCCACAACATGTCACCTTCACTGCTCAAACCTCAAGCCAAAACTTTCATTCCAGGTCAAACCAGTACTACTTTTCAATCCCCTCATCCTACCGCATCTCAAGTTAGGTTCAAGACTGAACCTACTACTCATGCACAGCATTCCAGACCACAAGATGACAGCCGTTCTACTCCCATGCCATCTTCCGTATCTCCAAACAAAAATGACAGCTCGAACATGAATGACTTTGTAAGATACCTAGCCCGTCGTGAGCTTGTGGCTACAGGTTTACTTCAATTTAATGACAAGCCTCAGAACTACAGAGCCTGGAAACGCTCTTTTGAGTCTGCAACCATTGGATTGAATCTGACAGCAAGTGAGGAGATGGATCTTCTACTTAAATGGCTTGGTAAAGACTCTGCAGAACAAGTCGAACAGTTAAGAGCAATACACATCAACCACCCGGAGGATGGATTGGAAATGATATGGGACAGACTTGATCAAAATTATGGCTCAGCAGAAGCGATTGAAGATTTTTCTGTTCAAGCGACTTGAAACTTTTCCAATAATCACAAACCGAGATTATGCTAAGATAACAAAGTTAAGTGATCTACTAATGGAACTTCTTTCTGCCAAGCGAGAAGGAGACTTGCCTGGTCTCTCTCTCCTCGACACGGCAAGAGGAGTCAACCCAATAGTGCAGAAGCTCCCTTTTCGTCGACAAGAAAAGTGGTGCATCATTTAAGCATCGAAATCATGTCCATTATCCCCCCTTTTCCTTCTTCGTGGAGTTCATTTGCCAAGAGGCTAGCATTGTAAGAGATCCAAGCTTCAACTTCTTGTCTCAATCAGACATGACTCCCAAGATTGAGAAAACAGTTTGGAAGTCAAACAAACCACGGGATGTCTTCGTCCACAAAACAGAAGTATCTCCCAAAGCCACTTCTGATGATGAGGAGCAATCTACAAAATCTGATGACTGCAATAAGATATGCCCCCTTCATCAAAAAACCACACCCTCTTCGTAAATGTCGTGCCTACCGGGAAATGTCCATTGAAGAACGCAAAACATTCTTAAAAGAGAATAACGTGTGCTTTAAATGCTGTTCATCGTCAACACATTTTGCAAAGGACTGTAACGCTAAAGTGCAATGCTCCGAGTGCAAAAGTGAGAGACACCACACAGCGCTTCACCCCTGACCCGCACCCTGGACAGTAGCGGCGGCTCCTGCATCTGAGCACGGCGGGGAGGAGGAGGAAACTTCACCCCAATCTGAGGTTACCGCCAGTTGCACTAAAGTCTGTGGCGGAGATCTGACAGACCAATCCTGCTGCAAAATCAGTCTTGTCAAAGTATATCCAGCTGGTCAAAGAGACAAAGCAGTGAAGCTGTACGCGATTTTGGACGAACAAAGCAACAGGTCGCTAGTTCGTTCACAGTTCTTTGACATGTTCAGTGACCAAAGTCCAAGCGCTCCTTATACACTGAGAACGTGTGCGGGAGTAAAACAGTCCACAGGAAGAAAGGCCAGTGGCTATGAAGTGGAATCTCTGGATGGAACTGTTCGCATCCCATTGCCAAGTCTCATAGAATGTGATGGCATTCCTAATAATAGAGATGAGATTCCAACCCCTGATGTCGCACTCCATTACGCACACCTAAAGTCAGTCGCACACCTCATCCCGGACATTGACCCACATGCCCCAATCTTGCTACTCTTAGGTCGGGACATTATCAGGGTGCATAAAGTCCGCAAACAGGTGAATGGCCCTCACAACCTACCCTATGCCCAGAAGTTGGATTTGGGTTGGGTCATTGTAGGCAATGCATGTCTAGGTGGCGTCCACAAACCACCATCAGTCAGCACCTTCTTCATGAACACCACAGAGCTAAAATGCCCTACTCTCTTTGAACCGTGCCCAAACGTGTTCCATCATGTTAAGGAAACATACAGTAATGTGCAGTTCACCAGCCACCCCTCAACATCTGAGAAGCAGAGTACCTGTGATCCTGACCACCTGCAATGCACCGTCTTTGAGCGAACCAAAGACGACAATCAGGTGGCTCCCTCAATTCAGGATATCTCCTTACCAGACCCAAGCATCACTAATGACCTTGTCGATCCAAACTCAGACCCAGAATTCACAACCGAGGAATCCGATCAAGCCTCAGCAATCATTATCCAAGCAGTACAAGAGGAAGTGTACGGTCAAGAGATCAAATGTATCCAAAAGATACCAAAAGGTAGTCTTCTCAGAAATCTGGATCCATTCAAAGACGCACAATGCCTTCTGAGAGTCGGAGGCAGTCTCCACAAGCTGACGCATGAAGAGCTGGTAACCTTTATGGCAGAAGCATCAGCCATTATCAACGCCAGACCTCTCGTACCTGTAACAACTGACCCTGATGATCCCTTCCTACTCACACCAGCTGCTCTACTCACGCAAAAAGTGAACAGTGTTCCTGCAGGTGACTTTGGAGCTGCGGACCTCTTCAAGAGTCAGTGGCGGCAGGTTCAACACCTGTCCAACTTCTACTGGGACCCTGGCGGAAGCAGTTCCTCCCTACACTACAGCCACGCAAGAAGTGGCAGTTTCATCCTCAAGGACAGTCAAGTGTCAAACGAAAGGCCTTTTGGACTGATAACTCAGACCTTCCCTAGCAAAGACGGCAGGGTGTGCCAAGTCAAGGTCAAGGCCATTACACCAGGAGGGTCTTCACTCTTCTGCAGGCCTGTTACAGAAATGTGTTTCTTTTTCCCCCAAATGCTTAGAATTTGATATGCTTACTGTAGCTTTATGGAGTAGTCTCGCGTGGCCAGACTGTTGCCTCCGCGATTTGGTCAAATGCTCCCGGCATACAGTCTGGCAGACGGAAATAGAAACGGTGAGTGCGAGATAAAGCGGATGTGACGCAACCGCTCCCTTGGTGCAGTAGCAATAACATGTCCTACTGGAAGCGTTATGTCTCCTTTCAACATTTCTGGGGGCTTTATTTTGTCTTTCTCTGGTGTTATTGGTGTCACCTTCATGATGTTTTCAAACGTTTCTTAAACTATACACTCATAACAATAATAGGCAGCTCGAATGACTTTGTCTGAGCTATTGTGTTTCTGTTATGTTTCCAATGGGACTACAGTTCAGTGCAGCAGTGGCTACTTCCGATACTCGCCGTTCGGGAGCTGCTCTTCCAGACTCTATATAGCATTCGGAGATTGTGGAATAGTTGTCTGGCTACGCAAGACTATTTATGGAGTGACGTGTAACCACGCCAGACGGGGAGTGTTCCTTTACAACATTGAAGTTGCAAGTTAATATTTTTCTAAGTCTTGTGTTTGTTTCAAATCATTCTGTATGTTCTGTAATATGGTGTTGTCACTTTAAGAGCAGAATGTATCAGTAGCCATGTGACCAGTAGTACGTCATGTGATCACCTGTAACCAGGATGTAAACCAGGAAGTAAAGTCAGTTTGTTTAGCACATGGCTGCATGCAGAGAAGCACAGAGAGGCTGTGTATTGTATCTGTGATAATCCAGCAACCTCTACTCCATCATACGCTTTTTGATAGCATCGTGGGTATGTAAATAATGCTTACATGTTTATTGATGTTTGTAGATGACTATTTTTGACATTATGTAAATTCTGATTATGCATATTTTTATGTTTCAGTTTCACCTTCCTGAACCATTATAAAACCTGTGGATATGAAACAACTGTCTCCAGAGTCTTAATGTCAAGGAGGAGTTTATCTGACTGTCAAGATATCTTGCTAGGCAACTTATATTGAGGACAGTACAGAGAGTAAATTGGCGGGATTTTTTTGCACAGGAGGAAGAGAGAAGAAAGTTACGCTTTGTCAGCTGTTCTCTCTGACCATCAGAGAGGGGAGAGGAGTGGAGGAAAATACATTGCATCTTGTCTTCATTTTTCAACAAGGTGAAGTTAATTTGAGCAACACTGCACTGCACTGTTTGTGTTTAGTGGACCCACACACATACTGTAGGCCTACACATGCTGTTACACAAACGCACGCTTACACATCACCACACACCCACGTTAATATGAATGGAAGTCACACACACACACACACACACACACGCACGCACATGTGTTTCGTTAAACAATATGAATGGAAGTCACACACACACACACACACACACACACACGCACGCACATGTGTTTCGTTAAACTCTGGAAGGGAGTAGGCTACTCCTTCCTATTATGTGCGTGTTCCCTCTTTGCCGGTTGCTCAATCTCCCTCATTTTATAGTATTTATTCATACATCCTCACCACTGACATGGATTTAATTTCATTGTATTTTATTGTATTATTATCAAAGTAATAAGAACATAAAACAAATTGGTGATACAAATTGCTAAGCACTGTCACTATTAAGAAATTATTTTTCCTCCTGTAAATGTAATTTGCACAATATAGCCTATTTTAGAGAGGTTATTTTAAAGGTTCCAGTCAGTGTTTTACTTTTACTAAGAGGAGGCAATATGCATGCACATTTTTTAAATGTGTCGATCTTATTTTATGTTGCTTGTGAATTACATTTTCACCACATGCTTTTTAGTTATGGAATGATTAGTTAGTAGGCCTACCCATGTTGTGGAAAGAAAAATTGTGGGCAGGTTACAAAGTTGCAGTGTTTGTTTACTGTTTGAGGATGCAAGATTCATCTACTTATTAGCCAATTTATAAAATCATCTTGTAAGATTATGGAATACATTTATAATTCCAGAGTTTTGCCTTTTATGGTTATTTTTCATTTTCAGTTACAGATATCGTGATATAACGTGGATGACATTTCTTGCAATATATCGAATATTGTGATATTATTGTTATCGAGAGCCTAATATCGTGATGTTGCGCATTATTAGTTGTCTCTTTTTGTGGCTGATCTCACGATCAGACCACTTTTTTATACTTAAGCTGAGTGATTCTCGCCAAACCTAGCCCGAACCTCCAATTTGATGTCAGCGCTAGGTCTCAGCAGTCTCTTTTAGTCAAACGGCCTGATAAATTGTCCATTTATTCCATCTTCTAGTAAAGTCAAGCTCCTTATTTCTAATTCTAAAGGTAATTCTCTCCATTTCCAATATTTCCTGTACTGTTTCCTTCCATTTTAGGTGTGTTGGGCTTAAAGGTTTTAACCAGTTCCTAGTGATTTGTTTTAGAGCTGCGATTCATAAAATTCTATATAAGTATGTATCTGTTTCTTGGGTTAGCTCTGGTGGTGGTTTTCCCAGAATGATATTTATAGGATCTAGTCTATTTTTTAATTTAAAAATGTTCATGATATCTTTCATAATTTGCTGCCAAAATGAATTCAGAACAGGTCAGAGGAAAAAGATGTGGGAGTGATTTGCTATTATCTCGCCACATTTTCTCCAACATTCTGGAGAGGCGGCTTTATTAATTTTTGAGAGTACACTTGGTGTAATAAAGAATCTAGTATACATTTTCCATGCAAATTCTATCCAAAAAAAGAGTTTGTTGTTTTGTGAATTTCTCTGCAAATTTGTTTCCAAACTTCAATCGTTTGATCTATTTCAATGTTCCATTTCAATTGTATATTGTCCTCCACGTTATTGCTATTCTGAAGATTTTTTTATATTTTCGACAGAGTATTTTTAGATGTTATCTTATGGTTTTTGATCAAGAAATGTATTAAAGGGTATATGAATGACTGGATGATTTAATTGAGAAATGACAGGGATTCTGCCTGTCAGTGAGCTTCCACAGCTCTCCTCTGAGTTAAGTGCTGCATCCCATTGCTGTGAGAGACGCTGCGCTGTTTGTAAGCAGCCCATTGGCTTAACACAGTGTTGCTATGACACAGTCTCCGCCCCCTACACCAATCCCTTCCCATCGGCTGTAGGTCAGTCCACAACACAAGTCAAGTTGCCTGCGCGAGAATGCGTGCGAGGCTGCACAAAAAAAGAAAACGCGTGACAGAAGATTGTGTACCAACAGATTAGACATGAATCCATGATAGGTGCTAGCCTAAACAACAAAGTGAAAAAGCAAGCAGAAAATAAGCCATGGATATATTGGTATTCCAATCCTGGGAGCACTACAGTAGTCTTGTCTGCCAACTAAAGCGACCCCAGACTGGCTGGTATGTGAAATAACATAAGCATGCGTTGATTTTGTTTTTAAAACCTAATGGTTATTACTGTATGCCAATATGATTACACTAGTGTTGGGTAAATGGGCACATGAGAACCAGGTAGACCTGTTTTGGAAAAAAAGAAAAAAAGAAATACACTACACGATTTTAAGGTATAGGACATGGCCCAGACACCCAAAATGATATTGTGAAAGGAAAAATATGATTTAATATAGGAAAATACCCATTTTAGCCAACTTTATAACCGAAAATACCTTTGGCGACGCTACTTTCCTTAGAAATATAATGAGGTGTCCCGTATTTGAAACTCTGGGAGTTGGCAACCCTAGTTATGACTGAGCCACTAGGGGGGTGTAGAGGAAAGGAAGTAAGGAGAGAGGCGGAGGAAGTATGATGGTTGTTGTATACATGTGAGAGAGAAGTAAACAGAACGCTCCCTGATTACCTGCGTCCTTGTGTTATATCTTTGCACTAACATAACAAGTGGCGACGAGGTGAAAACCGAAAATGGCCCTGCTTGGATTACAACCACCACCTGCATTCCTGGAGTGCCCGGGAGAACCGAAAGTAGCGTTTGACGCTTGGAAAAAGTTGTTTGATAATTACCTGCTTGCGGCCGGAGGATCGGGCTTTTCTGCGGAAAGGAAACGTGCTTTACTAATCCACTGATTGGGAGCTGAAGGACAGAGACTATACAATAGCTGCTGATACGTATGATGGATCCGTGCAGGCTTTACAGACCTTCTTCACCCCGAAAGTCAGCGTTGTTACAGAGAGGTACCTTTTTCGGCAGCGTGCACAGGCAGTTGGGTGAGTCAATAGATCACTATGACTAGACAGCACTACGGGAGCTCGCCAAGACGTGCAACTTTGGCGCTATGGAGAGTGAAATGCTACGTGATCAGATAATAGAGAAAATATCCATGCCTCACATCCGTGAAAAACTATTGTCAGAAGGCGACATAACGCTTGAAAAAACTATAACTATTGTCAGAATCATGGAAACAGCTATGGCTGATGCAAAAACATTCATGGAAGCTGAAAAAAAGCATGTTAATGCAGTGTACAAACAGGGAACTAGGAATCAAAACCCTGTGAGGAAAAGGGAGGAAGGACGAAGTGCAAACAGTCAGTGTTATAGATGTGGGTCATCCAGCCACTTTGCTAATGCCCAGTCCTGCCCAGCAAAGACTTCCAAATGCAACACATGTGGTAAAATTGGTAATTTTGCACAAGTTTGCAGATCTGCAGTAGCATCATCTACCACTGCATCAGTGAATGAAGTGGAACTGCCTGAAGTGCATCTACTGTGTGTTAACAGCAGGAAGGCTATTAACCCTTAAGTTCTGTTCAGATTCACTACACCTTCGTTCTGTTCGGGTCATTTTGACCCGGTGGATATTTGGTTTAAAAAAAACAACACTAATATAAATTTTAACTTAACAAATCATCATGATACATTGACTTTGACTCAATACCAAACAATTCATATGATATATTTGGTAAATGTTTGCATTTCTGCTTTGCTCTATCACATTAAACACTGAAAGAGCTAGGCGTTTTTACTGATTTAGCTGAAATCCATGTAAAAAAAAATACTTCATTTAATACTGGGCAATATTGCTCATGCTTATAGGAAGGGGGGGAGGGTTCGGAATGGGGCTTCGGAAGGGGGGTGTTAGAAGTGGGGGTGACTGTGTGTCTGTGTTTTGGCATAATACTGTGTATTTCTGTGCTTCCGGGTCAAAATGACCCGAACAGCACTTAAGGTTCAAAATATATGAGGGGGGTGTAGCATGGGTGTAGTGCAAAAATATTTTTTTTACATGTTCATCTCAGAAGAATCTTTAAGGCCAGTGAGTTTCAGGTGGAAACATTTTTAACTTCTACCTTTTTTTTCCAAATGAAAATGTAAAACGGGTCAAAATGACCCGAACAGCACTTAAGGGTTAAAGGGAAATTAATTGGAAACTTCACTCTTGCCACACCAAAATCTCAGATTTTTAACAGTGACATGTTAGTTGACACTGGATCTGGTGCCTCGATAATTCCAATGCAGATATACATGGAACATTTCAAGAAGAGCAAACTCAGCCCACCTACAGTACAGTTACAGACATACTCAAACTCAGCCCACCTACAGTACAGTTACAGACATACTCAAACTCAGCCCACCTACAGTACAGTTACAGACATACTCAAAGCATAGGTTGGCAGTACTTGGGCGCCTTGAAGCTACAGTCACTTATCAACATAGGAGTGCTACTGGTTTTTTCAATGTTGTCGAGTCCGGCACACCTCTGATTGGGCTAGACTTGTGTGAAGCCCTTGATATTGAGATAAAAGGAGGCCGTTTGGTGGGACGTCACCTAAACCTATAATGGACTGTGCAGTGATCTCCCACCCAGAACCTCTACCCCCACCCAAGCCCCACAAGGTAGAAGATGGACTTGGACTCGCTAAGAACTTTGTGCATAAATGCAAATCCGCCCAGAGGTGAAACCCGTGCAGCAAAAGCTTCGGCGGCTGCCGCTTTCAGTACGTGAGGCTGTCACCAAAGAACTGAATGAACTGGAAAAGTTCATCATGAGTGGGTGTCCCCAATTGTTGTCACCAGTCGAAAAAATGGGAAAATCCGCATGTGCGTGGATATGAGGGAACCGAATAAGGCAGTAGTTCCTGACAGCCATCCCTTACTGATTGAAGACTTACTGTCAGAGCTGCGTGGTTCTGTACTGTATTCCACTCTGGACCTGAAAAGTGCTTACCATCAGCTAGAACTGCACAAGGAGAGCAGAGGGCTTACTGCTTTCATTACACACGAGGGTATATACCAGTACTGCAGAGTGCCTTATGGACTAAGTTCTGCACCTGCTGCATTTCAGAAAATGATGCAGAAAATTCTCAGTGGATTACAAGGCGTACTATTTGGACGACGTCATCATCTATGGGTCCTCACAGGCTGCCCATGACACTAACCTGCAGGCTGTTCTACACCGCATTGAGGAGGCAGGTTTGAAACTAAATACAGAAAAATGCCTTTTCCGGCAGACTACACTGGACTATCTGGGGTTCAGGCTGTCACCCGATGGCTTGGAGCCTAATGATTCCCATGTCACGGCAATACTAAATGCCCCTGCACCTACCGATGCACCTTCCCTGCGTTCGTTCCTGGGGTTAAGTGCGTGGTATAGCAAGTTTATGGCCAACTACGCAAGCGTGGTGGAACCAATGAGGGCCCTACTGCGAAAGAACACGGAATTCACCTGGACTGATGCGGCGCAAGAGAGTTTTGAACGTGTTAAAGGCATGATTGCTAACGGACCTGCACTGACACTGTTTGACCCTAATAAACACACAGTAGTCTCAACCGACGCTTCTGATTATGGGCTCGGTGCTGTCCTGACTCAAATAAACAGTGCTGGAGAAGAAGAAACAGTTGCTTTTGCCTCTCGCAGCCTGAATGATGCTGAAAAGAAATACTCGATTGTGGAGAAGGAGGCTCTGGCGTGTGTGTGGGCTGCTGAAAAGTGGCGTGTGTGGCTCTGGGGAAGGAAGTTCCTGCTACGCACGGACCACCAAGCACTGACTACTCTCCTGACCACAAAAGGGAATAACTGGGCTGGTCTTCGCATAGCCCGGTGGTCTGCTCGTCTCTTGGAGTTTGATTATGACGTTCAATACAGGCCTGGGTCACAGAATGATGTTGCTGACTGCTTATCCAGGTTACCGCTCCCTGGAACTAGCATGGACTTTACAGAGACAGTAGAGTCAGTTGCAGCAATAATGACAGACACTGATGCAATTTCTATGGAAGATTTCAAAGCTGCATGCCGCTCCTGCCCTGTGCTTACCAAGCTCTGTGCACAAATTCTCAAACCATGGCCTGGAAGAAAGACTGCTGTTGACCCTGACTTACGGCCATACTACATGATACGTAATGAACTGTCAATAGTGGATGATTGTATTGTTAGAGGTACTCACCGCCTTGTTGTACCAGAGTCTTTACAGAAACGACTGATTGACATCGCACACAAGACCCATCTGGGAATTGTCCGCACAAAACAACGTCTGAGAGACCTGTACTGGTGGCCTAAAATGGACGGACAGGTGGGAGCTCTCATCAAAGAATGCACTACATGTAGACAAAATGACAAGTCGGCTGTGACCCACAATGCCCCGCTACAGCCTGTTCCATTACCTACAGCTGCCTGGGAGAAGGTTGGCATTGACATTGTTGGGCCCTTTGAAAATGCACCCAGAGACTGCAGGTTTGCGATTACACTAGTGGATTACTACAGCAAATGTCCAGAAGTCGCTTTTGTCACACAAGTAGATACTGCAACGATTATTCAGTTCCTGACAGCAATCTTTTCATGCGAAGGAAACGTGCGAGAGCTGGTGTGTGACAATGGGACACAGTTTACCTCTGCTGAGTTCAAGGATTTTCTCAAACAAAGGGAAATTGTACTATCCAAGGGCTAATGGAGAAGTTGAACGTTTCAACAAGGTTCTGAAAGACTGTTTGCAGACTGCTTCAATACAGGGCATACCCTGGAAATCGTTCATACGATCCTTCCTTATGGATTACAGAGCAACCCCTCATGCAACCACTGGAGTCAGCCCATCATATCTACTGCACGGAAGGCAAATGAGAACTAAACTACAGATACTGGATGTCATTCCTGCTACAGTGGATGGAGATGCAGTAGGAGAAAGGGTGGAAGACAAACAGGCCAAAGTGAAACAGTACACAGATGTGAAGAGAGGGGCGAAACAGCTGCTAAGGATTGGTTCACAACAAAAAAAAAAAAAAAAAAAAAAATATTTTGAAACTGTTTGGTTACAATACTGTTATTTGGGATTTGAAAACTGTTTTCCAGCTATAGTGCACTATTCTTTGCCTTTTTGATACATGCCTGCTGTTGATTTAAAATAAGTTGTCAAGTTATCTGCTGTAGACCAATACACATTACCCACAGTACAGCATGAAGAATGTTTAATTGGGAGGAAGTTGTTGATGTTTTTGTTATTAAGCTTGGGCTTTAAGCCTTTATTGAAAGGGGGAAATGTTGTGTTCATGTAGTATGCATATGCACTACTGACTGGGTTATGACTGAGCCACTAGGGGGGTGTAGAGGAAAGGAAGTAAGGAGAGAGGCGGGAGGAAGTATGATGGTTGTTGTATACATGTGAGAGAGAAGTAAACAGAACGCTCCCTGATTACCTGCGTCCTTGTGTTATATCTTTGCACTAACATAACAAGGGTGCATTTCTTTACTTGCTTGTGTTCTTAAGAACGTTGCTAAATATGTCCTTACTTGAAAATATTTGTAAAAGTTCCTTTGTGATATATTATATTGAGATTTTAATGATTGGAATGAGTTTATTGTATTGTTTGTCAGCATTTGTAAAAATGTTTTTAATCCTTTGGCTGCCCATTCTTGCAATATGTTGTCTGCTTTATTTGGTTCAAATTGGGGGTCACATGCCATTTCTCTAAAATAAACTAGGTCCTTATTTATTTTCTGCTGTTTACATACCTTACCCCATATTTCTAATGTATTATCTAACCATGTATTTTCACCTTTAATTTGTAAGAGGTCTTTCTTGTCCATATAGGCTAACGTCTTTATCGATATTGATATAGATTCTTTCTCGATCTCTATCCATTTTGCTTCTGCTTTGTCATTTGTCCATGTCATTATTGAGTTTATTTGTGTTGCATTGTAGTAGTTCTGTAAGTTCGGAACAATTAACCCTCCACATTCCTTTGTTTTAGTTAATTTGATGAATTTTATTCTTCTTCTTTTGTAATTCCATATAAAGTTTGATATTAAGCCGTTCCACCGTTTGAAGGATGTTACAGGAATTTTAATTGGTAGTGTCTGAAATAGGAAGAGGAATTGTGGGAGAATCATTATATCCTGAAAGTTCGCTGTATTCTTTTATAGTTTCTTTTAAAGCCGGCAGTGAGGTTTCTGGTGACGTTATGTACATGATAACATCATCAGCATACATTGCTAATTTATGTTCTTCATGTTCTATTTTTACACCTTTAATGTGATTTTCTCTCACTGCTTCGGCCAAACTTTCCATACACATAGCGAAGATTGAGCCAGAGAGTGGGTCTCCCTGTCTAGTCCCTTTGTGTATGTTTAAACGCCTTGATAGTGACGTTGACCTTCACTTGTGCTACTGGATTTTTATACATTAATTTTAGCCACTGAATACATTTTGGATCGAAACCAAAAGCTTTCGCTGTCTTAAAGATGTATGGCCAAAGGACGCGTCTATCGTTAGTAGATGTAAATCCTTTTTATTTTTTTGTGAGTACTCCATTATATTTAGTGTGTGTCTTATATTGTCTGCTAAGTACCTATTAGGGACAAATCCACATTGGTCTCTGTTTATTATATTTTCCATTATTTCTTTTAACCTCTCAGCTATTATTGAGGATATTATTTTTTGATCAGTATTTAGTAACGCTATCGGCCTGTAAGATGAGGAATAACAGTTATTACGGATGAGTTCCAAGTTGGTGCCCAGTTGTTCGACTCTAAAGCCACATTATATACATTGTGTAGGATTGGTATCAATACATCTCGAAACTCTTGATAAAATTCATTTGTATAGCCGTCGTCCCCTGGGGTCTTACCTTTTTTAAGTTTTTATAATTTGTCTAGCTATTTCCTCTGTTGTTATTGGTGTTTATTAATGCTATATTTTGCTGGGGGGTGACTTGTTTAAGTTTGAGTTTTCTTAAGTAGGTTTCTATTATTGGGTCTCCTTTTCCTGATTCGTCTTTGTATAAGTTTTCATAAAATTTTGCAAATGTTTCCTCTTTCTCTGTTACAAATGTATTATTCTCGTCCTTTAATTTAGTAATGTGTGATCTATTGGTTTGCTTCTTCAATTTATATGCTAGGATTTTAATAGATTTCGGTCCTCCATCGTAGTGTCTTTGTTTTGTGAATATAAGTGTTCTCTCCATTTCTTCTGTCAATAGTTTATTTAACTCTGCATGTTTCCGCTTTAATTTAATCATGTTATCGGAGCTGGGATTAAGTTTATGCTTGTCTTCAAGACATTTTACTTGTGTTTCAAGTTCCTTTTTGAGCTGTTCCTGTCTTCTTTTCTTTGCAGCATATGCTATTATTTCTCCCCTTAATACCGCTTTTGCTGCTTCCCATACCATTATCTTATTTACCTCTCCTGTATCATTTAGTTTAAAATACTGTTGTAAGCAATTAACTGTTTTAATTTTTCTTTAAATGTAAAATCTTGTATGAGTGAATTATTCATTCGCCATAGCTGACCTATGACATCAGCTGTCAGTCATATCCATATTTGGGAAAATATTTTGTCCACAATTTGTCCAACTTAAACAACCAACCGCAACACGAATGCTACTTGCAAATGAATTCCGTCCTGCGTGACCTCGCCCTTTTCGCCCTTAGGCGTCTTACTGGTTACTATAATTACCTGAGCAGGTGAGTCCAACAGTCTTGTCAGGTGAGCAGGTGTTTCTAGTTGAGTCTGAGATTCTACAGTCCAGGAGAACAGACTCACTGCCTTCACACTGGAACTCCTTGGTCCACATTGAAACATTTTCTCCATAGAGCGCCCCCTGGAGGACTGAAGGAGCACCACAGCCAAGCTCCCTACAGACCACCTCTGCATCCTGCTGGTCAAAGTTATCTTCACACACTGAGACCCAGGACTGATAAGACTTCACCTCCACTCTGCCTGAACACGAACTGGTCCCATTCACCAACCTCACTGACTCTGGGGGGAGAGAGAGAGAGAGAGAGAGAGAGAGAGAGAGAGAGAGAGAGAGAGAGAGAGAGAGAGAGAGAGAGAGAGAGAGAGAGATCTTTTCAAGGTCTGCATCTTCTATGATAGGTGGGTATTGACTGAGCTTTTTGAAGACAGGACTCACTCCGATGCTTGCCATGCAGTTGTCTTTGCCACGAAAAGCTGACACAACATCACAGCCAGAGAAGGCGTGAAAGAACAGCGTGGCACTGGATTTCTTTGGGCCAAGATTCACCACCATATGAATTGTCAACCACCTAATGGACTGACCCTGGTCAAATGCTACCCAAATTATTTCTAAGCCTACATCCTGAAGAGCCGAAAAACTGCCACAACAAGAATATCTGTGTTGCATGCTTTAATCAACACAGACTTCATCTGCTTGCTTGGCTGCATGAAGAGCATTCTGGAGTTAGCTTCTTCATAGTTGGAATTAACCTCTTGAACCCCATTGCCCCCGCCGGCGGGGGCAAAAGGTGTTGACCTCTGAACAGCTGTCAATAAATGTGTCCCAATCTCACTGAGAGCCAGTCATTGCAATTTTTTTCATTTTCATTTTTTCATTTCATTCGAAAGCTGGGGATCATAGCTATAAAATGATATATTGGTTGTGGAGATTGACCCAACAGTTTTGAAGATATGGCTTATAGAATGATGCCATGCTGAAATAGGACTTTTGAGATATTCAAGTTTTAAATAAATGTCTAACCTGCAATGACCTGACTCCGCCACATGGGGAGCAATCTTCAATTCAATCTTCAATTCAAAGAAGCTTTATTGGCATGAGAACACAAACGTTTACACAGTGGTGGAAAAAGTACCAACATTTTATAATTAAGTAAAAGTATCAATTCTGCAATGTAGAATCAATCTGTTACAAGTAAAAGTCCAGAATTAAAAATGTACTTGAGTAAAAGTACAAAAGTATTGGTATCCAAATGTACTTAAAGTACCAAAAGTAAAAGTACAAAATGTTTGAAAATAGCAGATCTACAAGCTCACAACGCATCGCACCGCAATGCGTTGTGAGCTTGTAGATCGGCTATTTTCAAATAGCCTTGGTATAACATAGGACTAAAGTGGTTTATGTATGTTTTAAAATTTAGTTATTGCTTTGTAGATTAGCATTATTGGGCTAAATGTAAAGACGCTACGCTGCGCCAACCGTGAATTCAACACAATCTGCTGTTGAGCAGTTTAACCAATTTGCTACGTACGTCTACACAAACGGTCAGATTACAAAGATAAATTGCTTTAGTGAAGGCTCACGGATGTCACCATAGGGTACGCTCCCTATGGTGACATCCGTACCCATCCTTTTCCTAGCTAAATGATCACTGCAGGACAATTTGGTAAGAGAAATGTGATGTTTTACACTGCATTTGTGAATTTTCAGGGGTTAGCTGACATTTGGTGGGTCAAGAGTAGCCACAATCATTGTAATTTTGTGTCCACAACTGTTCCAATTTGGGCATACATTTTAGGCGGATTTTTCCCCTGGACCCCCCTGGGGCTTAAGAGTTAAAGCTATACTGTGTAAGATGCTCAACTAGTGGTCAGTAGCCCTATACTGCCCTACAAAGGCAGAGTGCAGTAAATACGTTTTGGGACACACCGACTTATTTGTGTCGCCCAACGGTCAAATTAGCCTTCATGATATTGGGGGATGAACAATTACCTCAAGAACAGATGTACAATCAGTGTAATATCACTTTTATATCTTTATCTAATTTGGCTGATAAGCTGTAACACTTTTAAACCCATTTTTTTTGTGAAATTCGAAAACGTAGTTACTGCACTCTGCCTTTGTAGGGCAGTATAGCAAACCGCGTCTTTCGGACGTTTTTTGCATCTGCCTCCACCTCGTCTGCCTCCACCTCGCCGAGATCTATCTTTAGAGGGGTCCCTGGTTCCTGTGCGTTCAGGCATTCCGGAGAAAGGGACTCCTTCACCCTGCCTGGTAGGCGAGGTTACCTTTTGAGTATAGAGACACACGGGCGACTACAAATATGGCCGCCATAGCGACCCCACTTCAAGATGCGCTGTGATTGGCCGGCAGTGTATAACCCTCGCTGTGATTGGCCGGTAGTGTGATGACGTAATTTTTCCGCGAAAACCGGGGCCCGGTCAGGATCATAGAAAACATATAAAGAGAAGGCTTTAGAAGCTGAAAATAACGGAGTGGGTGTTCTAAAACTTTAGCGATTTAACAGTTAGGACAATTTTAAGATTTGTTTTATAAAAAAAGTTACATGGTATAACTTTAAGGCCTTAAGCCTTCAAGGTTGATGGGTTTGTTTGAAAGAGTCTGCTCTCCTTTGGTCACAACTATGACATTTTCAGGACACAGGGTCACTATCTTGTCAGCTAGGAACCCGAAGGGCTCACTCTGTATACGGTTAAAGGCAGAGGTTGTTAAACGTCTGGTCGCTACCAGTGTGCCCTGGTTGTGTTTTGACATCACTCTTATAAAAAATACAAGCCAATAATAGAACTTGACCCCAGCATTTCAAAGAATGATCATGGATGCTGCCCGTCAACATAATGCAATATCTGACAGACAGCTTCCAGAAACACTGATTTTGAATCACTTAGACCACTGTAATATGCCACAATCTTGAAAACTGGCGGCCATACACATTTCTGTTCATTCAAGTTCTACTTTGAAAATCTGTAATTTAGTATTAGGCGAGGTGTCCATCTTGAAAACCGGCTGCCATCTTGAATTTTCAGCTGGATAACATACTTTTCTTAGAAAGTACATCCTGGACATCATCTTTGCCAAATTTGGTGCGTGTATCATCACGCGAAAGATTCTTATGGAATATTGACTTACTGTAATAAGCTCCACTATATCATGGTGATTGAAACAAGGCTTTAAACTAGCGTCAGGAACCATGATGTATTTATGACAATGTTTATTAAGGTAAGAAAATCAAATGTAAAAGCTCAGGGGAAATGAATGGAATCCTATGGAGAACATGTTGCTTTTGGTACCAGAACAGTGCAACTAGCAACCATTCATAGGAATTTTTAGTTCCATGTTTCCTTAATTTTAAATACAGACAACTAGCCCCCTGGCTGAAACAATGCCCAAATTTGGAATTGACTAACTTCCTGATACATCTGGGTTCTCCGACATTACTTCTGAGACTCCCACATTCAATCCCTCATATACTGTGCACACCCCCGGGCAATCGTCTAGTATCAATAAATATAAATAAATATAAAAAAAGGATTAATGTAAATATTACTATCATTGTTGAAGTCATTGTTTGTTACCTGAACAGATTACCTCCAGACTGTGAGGGGAGGAAGTAGACGCCGTTGTTGCACACTCCCTGAGTGAAGACTCAGAACCAACACAGGAAGATATAATCTCCCATACAGGTTGATATGTAGACCCAGGACTCCCTTGGTATGAAACAGCAGAGCCACAGTCCAGCTGTCTACACACTACAGATGATGACTTCAGGTTCCAGATAGACCTATAACCACCATCAACTGGTCTCCACTCTCCCTGGTGTTTCATCAACAGTGTACCAGTACACTTACTGGATCCTCCAAACAACTCGACATCTATACAGAGACACAAGAGTAAAAATAACTCTGTATCATATATGGAAAATAAGCCGCACCAGCTAATTTTAGAACGAAAAACAGATGTGTACACATACAGGGCGCACCGGACTATTAGGCGCACCGTACTATAAGGCGCAGGTGTCCACGTTAATGCAGCGGGACATTTACGGCACACAGAAAAAGGATGATTGACAGAGGGGATTGTCGGGACAGAGATCGCTGTTTGGGAAACCTCCCTTTTATTCACATACACTGGCCAACAACAACAAGCACAAATAGGCTTACAATAAATGTTCCAGCAGTGATCTGCCATCAAGTGAATAAAGCAGGGTTGCCAACACTGACTTTATCAAATCAAATTCTGTAATCTGTACAACTAAATGTTTTATTTAATTGCTAAAATTTTACCCATCATTTTCCAATGCAAATAAAGCAAGCCTAATAAAATGATCGAAATCGGAGTTCCATGCCCCCCCCCCAACTACCCCCCAAAAATCTCCTGAATTCTGACTGTCCAATTGGCAACCCTGCATTTGTTTCACATTCATCGTTATGACAATAACGAATAACGATTAGGTGCCGTGCCATCATTCTAAATGGGCCTACTAACCCCAGCATTAACACACAAGTAAAACAATATAATAATGACTGGACAAAAAGAGCGGTCCATAATACTGTAGTGTAATGATGTTCACATAACGATAAAGTATAAGAAAAACATAGGCGGCTGTGTGCAATCATTCTAAATGGGCTAGCATTAACCCAAAAGTAAACCAAGACTGGACAAAAAGAACAACAAGAACGGTCCATGACATCGCACGACCCCGCCGCCCCATATCAGCAGGGGTCTTTGATGCGAAAACCCCCATCAAGTTCACACCTCGCCAACGCTTTGTCACAACAGGCTCTGTTTTTTTAACAAAGAAATGAGCCTATATGCATATAGACCTGAATAGTAGGCGAGGTGTTAAGTGACGTGCGTGTGACGTTCTAGAGAAGCAACCCCTCAAATATTGAATCAGCACTGCAACATTGGTACTGTAATGATGTTCACATATCAAAAAAGACAACAAACATACCTAGGTCCTGGATCCTCGTCTCGTAAATCAAATAGCCTTGATCCTCTCGTAAATAATGATAAAGATCCTCTTGTAAACCAATAGATTCCACTCATAAACCAATAAAGATCCACTCGTAAATCAAATAATGATCCTCTCGTAAATCAAATATTGATCCTCATCTCGTAAATCAATCAAAAGTCATTGATCTTCATCTTCTTCCTGCATACTAAATCCAGCAATGTCGTCATTGTCAGTGTCGGAATTGAACAGCTGCAGAATGGCCAACCACATCAACCACTCTCTCAGGCTCTGTTTCGTTGTCGCTCTCAGTGTCACTTTAATCTCGAGGCGAATTTGCGCCGTCCTCTTCATCAGGCAGCAGTCCAGCCTTGAAGAAGAAGAGTTTATGGTTAGAAGTTTGCAATAGGAAAAAGTACAGTTTCATGACAGCACAAATCACTGGTACACGGTCAACTAAACCATGAACCACTTCATGTAACTCATATAACATTGAAAGACAGACAGATAGAACACAGTTGGCTACTTTACACAGGATAACATCAATTACAAAAAAGCAGAAATTACCTTTCGGAACCCGTTGGTGATTGTGGATTTTTTTCACACCGTTCCACGCTGTCAGGATCCATTGGCAGACTTGAGCAAATGTTGCTCTCCGCATGCGACCAGTTTTGGTGAATGATTTTTCGCCGTCAGTCATACAAGCCTCCCACTGAACTTGTAGTAGCACTTTAAATGCGTGATTGACACTGATGTCGATTGGCTGCAAATGCTTCGTTGTGCCCCCTGGAATCACATCTGGAATGGAGTTTGCTCTCTTGATGGCTGCTTTCACAGCCATCATGCTGTCCAAAACGAGTAATGTTTTTATTCGGTGAAAGAATCCCCCTGGTCGCTTGCCATAACACTCCGTCACCCATTCCTGTGTACCCCCTGGAACCTCCTAAAGGACCCCTGGGGGCCCCTGGAGCTCAGGGGTGGAGGTTGTGGTTTAGCTGCCAAGGAGTGTGTGTGCAAAGTTTGGCATCGATAGGGGCAACGATGGCGGAGATATGAGTAGGGCAAAAGTGTGACGTGACGTGTGACGGACAGACTGACTGACTGACGGACTGACTGACGGACTAACAGATAGCCAGTGGAGGTTTTGATAGTAACTGCGACCTGACGGTCGCTATTAGCCTTCTTTCTGTGTTAAATACAAAGTTATTTTAATCAGTTCTAACCAAAACGGATAATCACTTGCAACATGATGTAAGTATCCCCAGAACATGTGCTTTCAACAGTGCACGTATAATTTGATGTTGGGTTACCATCAACACAGGTGTAAAGAAAAATGTCTGGGCTGAGGGAACATAGGGCCTATTAGGGGACTGTCCATAAGTCTGACATCTCTTTAGTCCTGCAGGGTTAGGTTTAGGCATAGTTTTACTGACGTTAGGGTTATCATTCACCAGGTTAACATTAACCAGGTTAGCATTCACCAGTGTCATCAGGTTAGCATTCTTCAGGTTAACATTCACCAGGTTAGCATTCACCAGCATCGGCAAGTCAGCATGCACAAGGTTAGCATTCGCCAGCATTCGAAAGGTTAGCATTCACCAGTGTCAGCAGGTCAGCATTCATGGGTTAGCATTCACCAGCATTGGCAGGTCAGCATTCACCAGGTTAGTATTCACCAGGTTAGCATTCAGCAGCGTCGGCAGGTTAGCATTCACCAGGTTAGCATTCACCAGCATCGGACGAATGGGGCGTCAGAACAATGAGACATCGGAAACAATGCCATGGGGGACTGAGATTTTTGGTCTGGGGGAACATAGGGCTGAGGGAACATAGGGTCCTATTTTGGGATGAGGGAACATAGGGCTGAGGGAACATAGGGCTGAGGGAACATAGGGCTGAGGGAACATAAGGCTGAGGGAACATAAGGCTGAGGGAACATAAGGCTGAGGGAACATAGGGTTGAGGGAGCTTGAGCATGGACCCAAGCTTTCTATCATCCACCCTTTCTTGTTGACTTTCACAGCGATGTTTTTCGGGAGTTTTTCTTTGGGAATAGTCATCCTCTTAAAAATCACCATTGGTGGAAGCTTTAGCCCAGACGCTGTGCAGCTCAGAACACAAGTGAAATGCTTTCTCTCATGGCCAGTTGTTTTCAATGTGACGGACGCTTCACCTCTCTTGTTCACAGTCCTAGTGAGAGGCAGGTCAAACGTCAAAGGTACTTCATCCATGTTTATGATCTCGTCCGGTCCAATGGAATTTTCGCCTATCTTTCTTTGTGTGTATTATCGGAAGTTTGTAATTTTTTCCTCGTAGTCGGGAGGGAGTTGCTGACACAGAGTCGTCTGCGCCCTGATGGACAGGCCTTTTCGTCTCATAAATCTAAGACTCCAAGATGGCCCACCTCCAAAATCTCCAATGTTCATTTCAGTGGCGATTGTTTTGGCTTTCAGTCGGATCTGCACAGTGGAAACACCTCGGCCGTCGGCTCTCTGTGTGTTCACCCAGTCTTCAAGAACGTTTTCAAGTTCTGGCCATCTGCTTTTATTTCCTCTGAGAGCTTTTTTCATCTTTTTGCATTGAGTCAGTTCCTCGCGCATCGTCTTCTCCATCGTCTCACCATTGATTCATTGACTCCAAAGGTACGTGCAGCTGCTCTATTTCCTTCTTTTACAGCCACGCCGATTGTTTTTAACTTAAATGCTGCATCGTATGCACTTCTCTGTCTGTTTTCCATAGTGTGCAAGAAACAAAAGCAATAGTTTGCGCATGAAATGAAAGTGATGGTGTTTGCTGAAATGAAAGTGAAAACGACGACGGCACCTGTAGTCTGTCACTCTATTGCACTTCGAGCTAAAGCGGATTAAAAACACTACATTTCCCATCAAGCATTTCCTCATTCTGATCGGTGTCTCTGTGCTCTGTTCAGACCAAAGAAAATCCATACATAAACCAAGCAATTACGGTATATATATATTTATATGTGTGTGTGTGTGTGTGTGTGTGCGTGCGTGCGTGCGTGCGTGCGTGCGTGCGTGCGTGCGTGCGTGCGTGCGGGTACATATAGTGGCATTTCGCCCAAGCGCCACCCGCCTGGTAGCTTCAGTACCTTTGTGCGCTCACACGCACACGCACACACGCACATGCAAGCTGCTCCATCGCTCGCTATCTATCTATCTATCTATCTATATTTCTATCTATCTATATTTCTATCTACGTATCTCTGTCTGTCTCTCAATTGATGAATGTATCTATCTATCTGTGCCTCTCTATAGTATAAGTATATTTATTATTAGTGGCTAAGCCACGTAGTGGCAAAGGCCACTCATTGATATTGTACTTTCTCACTATTATTAGTGGCCAAGCCACGAAGTGGCAAAGGCCACTCATTGATATTGAACTTTCTCCCTATTATTGTGGGCTCGCTGAAAGCGAGTAAACGTATGTTATCTTCATTATTGTGGGCTCGCCTGAAAGGCCGAGCACACTTTAAATATTGTCATTGTGGGCTCGCCTGTAAGGCGAGCACACTTTAGATATTGTCATTATTTCTTTATTAAGTGTGCCTGCCATGTAATGGCAAAACACTTATTGTACTCGCTCATATTTATGCCGGACGGACATGGCGTTTCCCCAAAGTTTGGCACGTAACTAGTCCCGCACCATTTACGCCACCCCCGCAATATATACATCAAAACGTGCGGCTCGGTCGGGAATGGTGTACTATTACCTTTCGTTCCGATCCGCCTTACAATGGCGACGTAATCGGCAAAAAACAACGCTTAATTGTCCCCATTGACTTATAATGGGACAACGCAAGAAATCACATTCAAGTATTTTTCTCTCGCAAAGCATAGGAGCTACAGTTTCAAACCTCGGAGAAGAGATTCATAATGATTGTAAGAATGAGTAGAAAAATAATTACATCACTCGGCCTCATGGTGGCGCTATAACGACCCACTTTACGTTTTGCCCCGTAACTCTTGAACCGTAGATCGGAAAATTGGACCGACACTCTCAAAACGAAACACAGACGACTTGGCGGATGGTCTCACAGTCCAAACCGCTGCACAAGGTCGCACATTTAGCGAGCTGCAGGCACACTTGTCAAAATTGACTCTACTCACAACGAAACACAGACAACTTGGCGGATGGTCTCACAGTCCAAACCGCTACACAAGGTCGCGCATTTAGCGAGCTGCAGGCACACTTGTAAAAATTGACTCTGTCAATTCTAGTTTATCTAGTAAGTTCTCCTCAAAACTTTGGCACCTTTCTACTCCTACATACTTAGACAGAAAATGAAAATAAAAACATCAATGTGTTCAGCTTACTGTGGCGACGTGTGCTATTACTTTTTACAGCAATCGGCCAAATGGTGGCGCTGTAGGAAGCCTTCGAAAGTGCAAACTTTGAACAGGTATAGCTCATGCTCTGTTATACGTACAGCCATGAAACCTGTATACACGTATGCCTCTCCTCATGCCGAAGAACTTTTACCCTCTGACTTTTGACCTCTGACCTTTAGAGCACATGAACTTTGGACCAATACGGTCAAACTGATCAACCAGATTTTTTTGAAAGTGAAACATTATTTTTTTAATAATTCAAGGAATATTGCAGTTTTATGCAAATTATTCTTTTGCCTTTAAATCATACATGCAAAGTCACACGTTCATGGCATTTGTTAAGTAAGTTCTGCCCTTTGATTTCCGCCATTTTGAGCAGTTTGTAAAACGCTTAAACCCGCTTTTATTCTGGAATTTTCGCGTCACGTGCACAAAACTTTTTTACATAAACTTTGGACCAATATCTAAAGATCTGTCAGATCGGATTTTTTTTTTAAATTGAAACATGCTTTTTTAATAATTCAATGAATATTGCAGTTTTATGCAAATGATTCTTCTGCCTCTAAATCATACATGCAAAGTAACATGTTCATGGCATTTGGCAAAGATGTAGAGGTTTGGGAGAGTGTTCTGGTTAGGGTTAGGGTTGGGTTTAGGCATAGTTTACTGAGGTTAGGGTTAGGATTAGGGTTGGGTTTAGGCACTAACTACACTGAGCACCCACCCGGTGCGCATTTCCGAACGCACCCTTTGATACACTCGGACTGAAACACCAGCAGAAAACACCGTAGAGGGTTAGTCCAAATATCACTAAAACCAATCTTACCCCAATTGGCCAAAGAGGGGGCGCTCATTTTGAGCAGTTTGTGAAACGCTTAAACCTGTTTTTATTCTGGGATTTGTTTTAGCAATTTGCATGAAACATTCTACACACAATCTAAGGACCTTTATCTAACATGCCTATGAAGTGCACACAAAAAATAATAATAATAATAAATATAGCTGCAAGCAGCGATAAAGTGGCCAAAAACACCTCAAATCATGAACACAGCCTGCGATGTGCGTTAAATCTTGCAAGCACATTCCCACTAGGTCAAGGAACAGATGCCACCCTTCTCACATTGGCCTGTTATTGCGCCACCAGCGGGTCAACTTTTGCATAACACATTTTTGGAACAAAATGCCTCAAATCATGCATGCAGCGTCCGATTGCGTCAGTAACGTCAAAGAGAGCACTGCCTGTGATCTTGACATTTTGTACTTTTATAGCCATTGTTTTCTGGCTTGAAGCGAGCCCACAATTGTTTCGAAGGAACAATATTTTCTAGTTGTGGGCTCGCCTGAAAGGCCAGCACACTTTAGATATTGTCATTATTTATCTATCAGTCTATACTAGTCATATCATGTTCTCCTCAAAACTTTGGCACCTTTCTACTCCTACATACTTAGACAGAAAATGAAAAATAAAAACATCAATGTGTTCAGCTTACAGTGGCGACGTGTGCTATTACTTTTTACAGCAATCGGCCAAATGGTGGCGCTGTAGGAAGCCTTCGAAAGTGCAAACTTTGAACAGGTATAGCTCATGCTCTGTTTGAGGTACAGCCATGAAACCTGTATACATTTATGCGTCTCCTCATGCCGAACAACGTTTACGCTCTGACTTTTAACCTCTGACCTTTAGATCCCCCAACATTTTGAATTATATGAAAAACAGTAAAAATCTATCTCCTCCTAGGATTTTTGCGTTACGCGCACAAAACCCTTTACATGAAATTTGAACCTATATCTACACAGGCTATGTGGTGAGAAGTTTGTATGCTAAATAATTATTTTTTAATAATTCAATGAATATTGCGGTTTTATGCAAATTATTCTTCGGCCTCTAAATCATACATGCAAAGTGACACGTTCATGGCATTTGGCAAAGATGTAGAGGGTTAGTCCAAATATCACTGAAACCAATTTTATTCCAATTGGCCAAAGGGGGGGCGCTATACGAAGCGTTTTAAAAGTCAAACTTTAAACTGGCATAAGTCATGCCTCGTTTCGTTTAAAGACATGCAAGTTGCTTACACGCGTGCCTTGACTCAAGCGGAAGCCATCTGTGTCTTTGTTAAGTAAGCTCCGCCCTTAGATTTTCTGCCATTTTGAGCAGTTTGTAAACCGCTTAAATCCATGCCCATGGGCCTCACCAATACCAGCTGCCTACCAGAGGAAATTGGAGCTGGTGTTGAGAGGGCTGCTGTGGCACATCTGTATGGTGTAGTTTATCCACATATTGGTCTACAGCAGTTTGTTTGAGGACCACCTCTCGGCTCTGAGGGAGGTTTTTGCTGGTGTTGAGGCTGTTGCATGGCCTACGGCGAGCCAGAGGGCTGCAGCCTAGGGCACCCCAGTCATCCATGTCCTGGCGGATACGCCATGACAAAGTGTGCCTTATGTGCCAGCAGGCGGTGTGCCAGGAGACACAGCATTTCCTGAGTGAGTGCAGCTACCTCCTCGACTTACCGTTGCTACATCAACAGGGCTCTGCAGATCGTGAGCGCTGGGAGTCTGGAACCGATAGTAATGTGTGTGAAAGCTCAGCTGCAAAGGTCTCTTTGAAGCGGTCCCACCACTCCCAGCTCTTCAGTCTAATGGGTTTAGACTAGTGACTGTCAGTACCTGGACATGTTCTCAGGCCACCATGGCGTCCTTATCACATTCGACAGTGGAGCCACAGGTGACATGATGCACCACTCCACAGCAGTGTGGGCCGTGACCACAGCTCACAGGCCAGGCTGATGGAGCTCACTTCGAGAAAAGGTTCGCTCTACTTTTGTAGGACAGTCTGAAAAGTGTCTTGGGTGCGGAATCCGGTAATACATATGAAGGGAAGTACACTCCAGACTCACTTTGAATACGAGTCTTTTTTAATCAAGATGCAGCAGCAGCAGTCGCCTTGAGATAACAAACACGCTTCGGCGCAGGCCTTCGTCACTGATGGAGCCTCACGGTAGTGGTTGGTTGGGAGATGCAGATCTCCTTCTGTCAGGACGACAAGGTTTTTCAGTTCACCGGTCTCACCGTGCATGATCTTGATGTTAAGGTGCTTGCTGGCACCCACTTCATGACCGTTGTTCAATGACATTGTTGTCCGCCCTGCCAGGACAGAGGTGATGCTTGGCAATTGCACAATCTATAGATGTGGCTCTGCCGCACAACCATGGGTGACGTGCGGCTAGCCTGCGAGCCATTGCCAGGCGACATGGAGCCCACCGCGGGACCCTATACGTGCACCCTAACTGGCCCAAGTGCCTGCATTACCCCCCGGCTCCACCGAGCGCGTCGAGCGTCGCGTCAACGTCAACGTTGGGAACGCTCCCGTTTTAATCAATGAAGGGAGCTCCACTGCCGACGGTAACGTCAATGTCGGACGCTCCGGTGCCGGCGTCCAAACTCAAAAATTGCCCCGGTTCAATTTTTTTGGACGGCGTCCACAACGTCCAGTCATGTATAAATTATGATTAAATGTAATTGCATTGCATATTAAATATACCGTACGTGCCTTTCTGCTGTTGGATATCCATTCACGTCATTCACAAGGGTGACTAGATGTCCCAAAATTCCTCGCATATTTTTTTATGTAATTACAGTGGTCTTCCCACTTGATATAGGCTAATCACAAGTTCAAAACAGGCTATATACATGATTTTAGGCTATACATTATCGTGGCTGCGCTGGACTGGTGTACCGAAAATAGCCAATCTACAAGCTCAGACACAGTCACAACAGCATGATGACAGATTCATGCACTCGACATGTTGTGAGCTTGTATATCTGCTATTTTTTCCGGCACTTTACACAGCATAAATTATTATAATTAGGCATATAGGTCTATAACACTACAGTTGATAATGCGAATATCCTATGATCTTTGATTGAAATATCAACACATTCACGTTCAGTGGAGCCAGTCGGACGGCAACGTGTCTGCGTCAATGACACCGTCAAGACGCAGAGCAACGCGACACAGCCAGTGGAGCCCTGGGGTTACTCTGATTTACACCCTAACTTCCCCGAAAATGTTAATATTAAGTTCATACATGTATATGGATATATATTAATAAAGGATAAAATAAATACAATGTCCAGTATGGGCATTCCCAGATGATGACCTGTTAGGGTACCCCCTTATGCCCTTATATGGAGATCCCCAGGCATCAAACCCAGGCCCTAACTCGTTACTAATTAACATATGTTTTCTGCTCATATGGAGATCCCTGTCCCAATGTCATCAATATTAGGAATGCCCATATTTGGTAATGCCCATATAATATGGCCATGTTTTGACATGACATTGTGGACTATCATGCAGCGGTCTCCATATATGGGTAACTGGTCCGATATACATCATTGGCCAGATGGCCCTGAGGCGTCTACTACTAGTGTATAAATGCTGTGTGATGTTTCCGGTCAGTCAGTAAAAGACACCACGTTTTGCTTCACCTGAACTCACGTCTGAGTGTTTGTTCTCTATTTCTGGTGAAGAATGGGGCACAAGAAGCGGAAGACCTGTTGAGCGTGGTGGCCTCTCCACCACCCTCTCCAGGGTCACGCCCGAATGGGTCATCACCCAAATGACAGTGAGTGCGATAGTGCGGGATGTTCGTAACTTCAGACACTTGGGTCTCCTTCTGTTCACGATTGTCACTGATCACCGGCCGTTGGTGAGCCTATGCCGGCTCAATATTTTCTTTCTTCCCCTGCACCATCAAATCAATTGTTACCCCTTAATTGTGACACGTTTACTAACATGTTTAGCTGCACAACCATTCCAGGCTGCCATATCCAGCCCAAGAAACCGTATAAACGGGGGGGGGGGGGGGGGGGGGGGGGAATAGAATGTACTTCTTAAAATAAATGTATCATGCCTGTTGCTAAGGTATGGCAAGTTGCAACATGACTGGTGTCTTGCACGCGCGCGAAGACACCAGTCATGTTGCCATACCTTAGCTTTTTCTGAACTGACGCCACTGCTTGAAACTCATACATGTATAGCAGAAAAGGTTCGTTATTGATGCATAATTCATCAAACAGAAACAAAAGCAGGATGAACCATGGTTTTATTCATCAAAACTCTTTTGATTTAGATTTTTCTATCAACAAGTCATGCAAATTATATACGTATAGTCCTTAAAGGGCCAGTTCACCTCTGGGACAACCAGCTCTTATTTTATTGTTGTTTGGGACACGATCAACACTATCCTGAGTATCTTTTTGTGTTCAATCTGTGTTTTGAGATATTTTAGTATATCAGCATGAATGATGATGCATTTTGCATCACATGAGTCATCATGCTGCATCATATGAACGCATCATATGATGCAAAATGATGACTCATCTCACACAGAGACTCATCATTCATTCTGAAATACTAAAATATCTCAAAACACAGATTGAACACAAAAGATTACTCAGGATTGTGTTGATCGTGTCCCAAACAACAATAAAATAAGTTGCCCCAGAGGTGAACTGGCCCTTTAATATGAAGGTAGGCTACATTAATTTTGCCTATTTGCAGTCATCAATATTTCTAGCAGATATCATAGGTATCTTGCAGCTGCATGCATCCAATTCCACTTTTCCTGAATAGAATATAATAGAATGGATTATAATATAATATCATAGTATTTTACCATATCAATAAAAGTAAATGTACATGGGAATACTTCTTACTGTAATCCTTACTGTGGCAGCTTATTCAGTCTTCCTCAGTGTTCCGGCAAGTGTTGAGGTTTTTGCAGTTGCATGCTTCCATACATGCCATATGACTCTTTCTGGATAGAATAGAAGAGAAGGGGATACAACGTGTATAGCCAGCACAAGTACATCAGGGTAGGGTTCATCAATCTGTCAACATCTAAGAGTCTAGAGTATGCAGTCTAGTAGGCTGATATTCTCTAAAATTACCAAAACCCATTAGTACAATCTATTATACATACATACCTGCAGCTGCAGTGTTGGCTGAGGCACTCCTTTGTACACCCACATGAAGTGAACTCCCTGCAGGCTTTGGGAATATAGGTGGCAGAGAGAGTAGCCGTGGCACTAACTGGCCTTCCTTGATCATCCATCCCATTTCCTCCACTGGAGGAAGATCGGGGTGTGGCAGGTGAGCTTGATTCCATATAGTTGCTTGATAGTGTGCACGCATGATATGGAACCTCACAGCATCTGTGGTTGGTGGCAGAGTCTCTTGGGGGACTCTTACTCGTGCTTTGTTGCATGAATCAACATCAGGCACACCATAGATCTTACAAATGAATGTTTCTGATGTCACAATATCTTCTGTGAAAGGGCCCTTCCCAAGGCCAGCAAGATCAGTGTGATGTTGTTCGAACACCTGCCAGGCTGTCTTCTTTCCATGGCCGCTGAACTGAGACACATTGTCACATCCAGTAAGGGCATGGAAGGCAAGGAGTGTGTCCAGTTGATCCTCAGACAGTATCCTGTGAATTTCATGCACTGGGAAAAACTTTGGGTCCTTTGATGTCCCAGCTTTCATGTAGATATAGGTACATCTGATCTGATCTTGAAGTCTCCTCCCTGAGTACTGACCACGAGGAAGCTGATGCACGACTGATACACGGTACAAGCAGATACACGACTGATCCTTTACTGTATCCATGCACCGATGGAAACAGTAGTCGTGTCAGCACGTGACACAGACGTGCTTCTACTACTGCTTGCTCACTTTGACAAAATAAGATGTACCTATGTCTACATGAAAGCTGGGACATCAAAGGACCCTCTTTTTTTCCTAGTGCATGGAATTCACAGGATACTGTCTGAGGATCAACTGGACACACTCCTTGCCTTCCATGCCCTTACTGGATGTGACAGTGTGTCTCAGTTCAGCGGCCATGGAAAGAAGACAGCCTGGCAGGTGTTCGAAGAACATCACACTGATCTTGCTGGCCTTGGGAAGGGCCCTTTCACAGAAGATATTGTGACATCAGAAACATTCATTTGTAAGATCTATGGTGTGCCTGATGTTGATTCATGCAACAAAGCACGAGTAAGAGTCCCCCAAGAGACTCTGCCACCAACCACAGATGCTGTGAGGTTCCATATCATGCGTGCACACCATAAAGCAACTATATGGAATCAAGCTCACCTGCCACACCCCGATCTTCCTCCAGTGGAGGAAATGGGATGGATGATCAAGGAAGGCCAGTTCCACAGCTACTCTCTCTGCCACCTATATGCCCAAAGCCTGCAGGGAGTTCACTTCATGTGGGTGTACAAAGGAGTGCCTCAGCCAACGTTGCAGCTGCAGGTATGTATGTATAATAGATTGCACTAATGGGTTTTGGTAATTTTAGAGAATATCAGCCTACTAGACTGCATACTCTATATACTCTTAGATGTTGACAGATTGATGAACCCTACCCTGATGTACTTGTGCTGGCTATAAACGTTGTATCCCCTTCTCTTCTATTCTATCCAGAAAGAGTCATATGGCATGTATGGAAGCATGCAACTGCAAAAAACTCAACACTTGCCGGAACACTGAGGAAGACTGTGAATAAGCTGCCACAGTAAGGATTACAGTAAGAAGTATTCCCATGTACATTTACTTTTTTTGATATGGTAAAATACAATTATATTATACTAGAAGCTGGGCCGCCCTTCGGGCGGCCCAGCGTCTAGTCGGCGACCTGGCCAACTCGGAACAATGTAAATAGGGAATGAATGCCCCGCCCTTTAATGCAAACCCCATTATACCTGTTTTCATAGGACCCGTTTTGACCATCTGTCTGCCTGTGTCCATTTATGCCCATATATGGAGATATCTGTATCTGTCTGTCTGTCTGTCGGCGTCCATTTTATGTCCATATATGGAGATCACTGCAGTTATAGTTCTGGGTCCATTTTATGCCCATATATGGAGATATCTGTCTATCTGCGTCCATTTCACGCCCATATATGGAGATCTCTGAATCTGTCTGTCTGTGTCCCTTTATGCCCGTATATGGAGATCTTTGTGATTCTGCGTAAATGTTATGCCCATATATGCCATTTGCGTCCATTTTATGCCCATTTATGGAGATCTCTGTATCCGTCTGTCTGTGTCCCTTTATGCCCGTATATGGAGATCTTTGTGATTCTGCGTCCATTTTATGCCCATATATGCTATATATGGAGATTTTTTGTTGACTCATGTGACGTACGTGATGTCAGAGCCTTTTATGAGTGATGTCACAATGAGTCAGCGCTTGCGCCGATTTCCTCCGGAACAGCCTGATGTCAACAATCAGCTCTGCATAAGGATATTCCGAACGTTTCGGGCCGGTTCGGGAAAACCGCGCGTCGGGTCGGGTCGAGACCCGGCACTGCACTCCGTGCCGCGGCGGGGAACGCGTGTGCCGAATCTGAAGCCGGTGGGACGAACGGTTCTCGAGATACGTGGATTACAGACACACAGACAGACAGACAGACACGCAGAGACTTCTCGCATTTATAGATAGATTATATTATATTATATTATATTATATTATATTATATTATATTATATTATAAACCATTCTATTCTATTCAGGAAAAGTGGAATTGGATGCATGCAGCTGCAAGATACCTATGCCATCTACTCGAAATATTGGCTGCAAATAGGCTAAATTAATGTAGCCTAAATTAATGTAGCCTACCTTCATATTAAGGACTATATATACTTTGCATATATGACTTGTTGATAGAAAAATCTAAATCAAGAGTTTTGATGAATAAAACCATGGTTCATCCTGCTTTTGTTTCTGTTTGATGAATTATGCATCAATAACGAACCTTTTCTGCTATACATGTATGAGTTTCAAGCCAATTATTCCCGTCAGATCTAAAATCAGGATAGAATTTCAAATTCCCCATGTAGGCTAACCTAGAAAAACACATTTAGTTCAAGTTTCTACCTTGTTTAGTCAAAAAGATTTGCACTTAAATAGATTTCAGCCTTGCAGTGGCGGCCATGTTGGATTTCTCAATTTTGAGCCATTTAGGAACATTTTTGAGCATTAAATACAGCAAATTTGGATTCGCTCCCTTAATACCCCTAGAACAGTTGTATATAATAAATATTCGCAAAATGCCTTCGGGACTTTATACAAGCACATTTTCAGAAATTCTGCCTTGTCTATTAGGGACTTTGTGCAGTGGAGCGAGGACAACCATCTCAAGCTCAACGCAAGCAAGACTAAGGAGATGGTGGTGTACTTCCGCACCTCCAAGAGAGTCCCCCCGGTGCCAAGCACCATTAACGGTGAGGTGGTTGAGCTCGTGGATAACTACAAATTCCTCGGAGTACACCTGAATAGTTCACCGGACTGGTCGGACAACGCGCATGCGATTCACAGCAAGGGGAAAAGCAGGCTGTTCCTCCTGAGAAGACTGAGATCGTTTGGGGTGTGCAATAGGATGCTACAGATGTTCTATCAGTCTGTCATGGCAAGTGTCCTCTTTTTTGGTATAACATGCTGGGGTGGCAACAACAGAGCAGGTGACACGTTTAACCTAAACAGACTGGTGAAGAAAGCAGGCTCTGTCGTTGGGTCCTCTCTGCAGGGGGTGGAGGAAGTAACCAGGGTGCGCACTGCGAAGAAGCTAGATTCCATCTTGGAGAACTCCTCCCACCCCCTCCATCTAGAGATCACCAGTTACTGGAGTAAGAGAGGAAACGACCGCTTTACCTACCCAGTACGGAGATGTGAGAGATTAGGAAAATCTTTTTACCGGCTGCCCTTAAGCTGTACAACGAGACACATAACGGACGCTTGAAAAGGTCTCCCTTCCTAACTTAGACTTACGGAACCATTGCTGTATTGCCTTTGACCTCTAAGGAACTATTGCTGTATTGACTTTGACCTCTAAGGACCTTCCAGGAAGAGTGCTCATGTGCGCCTTGCGGTGACACGCTTCCTAGTTTCTTCTTTTTTCGCACTGATTTTTGACACTGCACTATTAGGTTGTTAGTGTTGGTAGTTTCTGAGTATTTTTGCTTTGTTTAACAATGACAGTGAGATACTTGTTTGCACTAACTAGCATTGACTGCTATGGTCTCTTTTGCAAGACACTTTATGTATATATACTTATATATTATTCGCCCCCTCTATTGATGCACCTTCTCTTTATTGGTACTGTACTGCTCTTGTCTTTGTTTTGTTTTTTTCCCTCTTATCTATCTTTTCTTACGTCTCTGTAACTTTGTAAATAACTGTATACTGCTGTGCTACTACTGGACAACTGAATTTCCCCCTTGGGATAATAAAGGTATCTATCTATCTATCTATCTATCTATCTATCTATCTATCTATCTATCTATCTATCTATCTATCTAATATTGACAACCCTGGACCTGTATGAGTGGGTCAACCTGTTTTATCATTCCCTTTTTTACAACCACATAAATCAGTAATAATTTGAGCGAACAGTGATAAACTCTCATCTATTCAGCATTTAGATACTGTAGATAAAACTGCATTGATCCCTGTGGAGAGATTGAGGTGTCAACATTTATAGATACTGTAGATAAAACTTTATTGTTCTCTGTGGAGATATTGAGGTGTCATCTAGAGATACTGTGGATAATGTATTGTTCACTGTGGAGACATTGTGTCACGACAAAAAACACAAGTAAGCGTTATCAGAAGCAACTAAGATTAATTCAAATCAAAGTAAATGTTCTCTCACCAGTAGTATAAAGTTAGTATAAATAAAACAGGTTCTCTCACCAGTAGTCTGAGGATCATGTAGTGAGTGTGCAGGTTGTTTATCAGGAGGATCAGGCTCAGCTGGAGTAGAAGGACCTAAACACACATATACAATAAATAATAACAACTAAACTGTTACATTATAATACTGCAGTGGAAGGACCTAAACACACATATACAATAAATAATAACAACTAAACTGTTACATTATAATACTGTAATGGAAGGACCTTAACACAAATTATAAGTACAATAATGGTTCTTTAAGTGGAGTCCAGAGTTCTTTTAGCGGGGTCTAAATTGACCTGAAATTAACTCTGACAGGGTAACAGATGAACCCTAATGGGTTCATTTGGTTCCATTTGTACACCGTCAGAGTTAATGGGAGTCCTTGAACGTTTGAAAGTTTGCAATAGATAATACTAAACTGTTACTTTACCAGTAAGACTCCCTAAATCGGGAGATAAGCGACTGTCAAGTCGCATAAACAGATTTTGGAAGGCAATGGTAGCCAATCAGGAGGGAATATGGGAAATGGGACAGATCCATGTTGATGCCATGACTTTAGAGATACTGTGTACCACTTTGCGTGATTTTAGGGCAAAATCCGTAGGAGCAGTGTCCAGAAATGTGTTTTTCAAAAATCGGCCAGATGGTGGCGCTAGATGGGACAGATGCATTTTGATGACATGACTGTAGAGATACTGAAAGAATGTCTATTTAAGAGTTCAGGTATAGTGACTGACAGGGGGGTGAGCAGGTAAAGTCACGTGTCAGGCTGACGAGGAATGAAGGAGGCAGGACACAGAGAGCTACTTTCAGCCTTTGAATGGGATATTTAGTGAGGCAATTGTGGGCATATAAGAAACACAAATACAATAGTTGTATCAATACATCATACTAGCATTTAAACTCAAAAGCACCTTTAACGTGCAATAAAGAGTCATCATAACTCTTCTAATCAAATAATAAATCATCTTTAGGATATAATCAAATTCATAATTCAATTAAGTATTAAGTAATTCAGGAATGGTCTTGGTGACACGGCCGGTTGGCCAGGAGGCCCGAGGCAATTGAGGGTCCACGATCATGACCACTTGACCTTCGGTCAGGTTGGCAGTTTCCTGTCTCCATTTCCCTCTGTGTTGAAGACTCTGTAAGTAGTCTCGGATGAATCGAGCCCAAAAGTGTTCTGCCAAGATCTGGCTATGCCGCCAGTGCCGTTTCCCAATAAGATGGTGGTCAGCGTACATGGCTTGAGGAAGTAAGGCATCTCGACGGCCCATCAGCAGGAGATTCGGGGTGATCGGATCAGGGTCAGCAATGTCAGAGGAGAGGTAACCAAGGGGCTTTGAATTTAGGATTCCCTCTACCTCTATGAGGACAGTTCTCAGGACAGTCTCACTGAAGGTCTGGTCACCTAAGACGACTCTCGGGCCGTCTTAACGGATTTGATCTCCCTTTCCCATGTACCTCCGAAGTGCGGCGCACCTGGAGGGTTGAATTTGAAGGAGATCTGGTGATCAGATAACTGGTCTTGAAGCTGGGGCTCCATGGCTCGGAAGGCTTCCTCCAGCTTCGTTTCTCCTGCCCTGAAGTTCGTACCTCTGTCCACTAAGATCTCAAAGGGGGTTCCTCTTCTGGATATGAACCGTCTCAGGGCCATTAGAAATGCTTCAGCATCCATACTTTCCAGTAGATCCAGATGGACACAACTGGTTGTCAAACACTTGAACAGGATGCCTCAGCGCTTCTCCACCCATCTGCCGATCTTGTTGGTGAAGGGCCCAAAGCAATCAACTCCTGTGGACCAGAAAGGAGGCTTGTAAAGGCGCAGACGAGCTGGAGGTAAGTCCGCCATCTTGGGCACCACTGTGCTGGCTCTCCACTTCTGGCACTCCATGCAAGCAAACTGATGCTTGCGAATGGCCCCTCTTCCTCCAATGATTCAGTACCTCTGTCGGATTTCCCCATAGACTCTCCCTGGACCTGGGTGAAGGAGCTTCGCATCATAAAACCTAATATGGAGTCTGATCAGGGGTCAAGTCAAGGATGATTGGGTGGTGTTACATGCCCCAGTCTAGGGGTACAAGGTTATGTAACATTAATAAGGCAAAGGGTAGGTGGAAGAAGTATTTTTATTTAGAACTTCTTTGGTGAGTATTTAGGAACTGTTTACAAAAACAAATGAATGAAAGAACACAAAATAAGGGAACACATTAACAATAATCAAACATAACTACCCTGCAAAGAAAAGAAACAATCAAAATGAACTAATCCTAATCTTATATTTTAACCACTAAATAACTAAACTAAACCAAATCAAAATTACATGAGATTTACTAAACTAACATAACTACACTATTCTAACCTAACCAAAACATTAGCGATTACAAGAAGCTGGCAGTGGTAGTTAGTTAGCCAAAGGCCACAACTTTGTTGTGGGTTTAAACAAAGTCAAGTTCAAGTTCCCAATGTTCTCAAAGCTCACAAAGGTAAGAATGCTACAAGCTAAGCAGATTGGCTAAGCAGATTCTAAATCTACACAGAGCAGAGGGAAACTACTATTGAGTAGCTCCCAGAGCAGCAGCATGTGAGTGTCATATATGTTGGACAGGATGTTCCCCCATGGGCAGCAAGGAACAAACTGACGAGGAGCTCTGGGCTGGCAAGGCTTTTGTAGGGAGGCCCCGCAGGTGATTGGACCAGGTGGAATCAGGGTGTAGCTCTCCATCAAGCTCAGCTCACTCAGGTCTCCTCCAAGTTCAGGTCTCGTCTCCTCCCACTCCAACACGAGGCCAAGACCTAAACTGACACTAGTATGAGTATGTGGACTCCAACCAATATTGGGAACAATAGTAACGTAATAAGGATAACTAGAAAATAGTAATAAGATAGAATAATAGGAAATACATAGGGATGTAACACCCCCACCCTCAAAATCAAACATAGTTTGATCAAAAATTACCATGCCCGCGATAGGGCATCCGCCAATACATTATCTGTGCCCCTTTTGTGTCTGATTTCTAAATTGTAATCCTGAATCAGGAGTGCCCAACGCATGAGCCGTTGGTTGTGATTACGCATGCGGTGCAAGAATACCAAGGGGTTGTGATCTGTGTAACAAACCACAGGCAGGGGGCTGGACCCCACATACACCTCGAAATATTGCAGCGCAAGCAACACAGCCAAAGCCTCTTGCTCTATAGTAGCATACCTCACCTGATGTTTGTTGAACTTTCGGGAGAAGTAGCATACGGGATGGTTAATGCAATTTGAATCCTCCTGTAACAGCACAGCTCCAGCTCCCACGGCACTGGCATCCACCTCCAGTGAGAACGGACGTGAGAAGTCTGGAGCAGCCAACACGGGCGCACTGCACATAAGTGTTTTGACAGATTCAAATGCATGTTGACACTCAGGAGACCAGATAAATGCATTGGCAGGACTTAATAGACTAGTAAGGGGATGAGCAACAGTGGAGAAGTTTTTACAGAAGCCCCTATAGTAACCAGCCATACCGAGGTATCGGCGTAACTCACGTCTGGTTGTGGGAGCAGGATAGGCAATAATAGCAGCGACCTTTGCCTCAATAGGCCGTACCTGCCCTTGTCCCACTTCTCTTCCCAGATAAGTAACAGTGGCCTTACCAAATTCACATTTAGCTAAGTTCAGGGTCAGCAAAGCTTTAGCTAAACGCTCAAAGACAATCTTCAGCAGCCTAATGTGTTCCTCCCAATCTGCGGAGTACACAATTAAATCATCCAAATAGGCATTGCAGTTGGGCACCCCCTCCAACACAATGTTAACAAGCCGCTGAAACGTGGCTGGTGCATTGCACATGCCAAAGGCCATGACATCGTACTGCACAAAATGATCAGAAGTGACAAAAGCGGATATTTCAGAGGCACGGCGCGTTAAAGGTACCTGCCAATAACCTTTAAGCAAATCTAATTTAGTAACAAATGCCGCAGACCCCAAATTATCCACACAGTCCTCCATTCTAGGCAATGGATAGGAATCCTGCACTGTCACCGCATTTACTTTCCTGTAATCAGTGCAAAACCTAGGGCTACCATCAGACTTAACCTGCAGTAGACAGGGAGAGCTCCATGGGCTTGAACTTGGCCTCGCTAAGCCATGAGAGAGCAGATACTCCACCTCTTTTTTCATGAGCGCTCTTTTGGTGGGATTGACACGGTACGCGTGCTGTTTAATAGGCCTGGCGCGCTCCACATCAATGTCATGCTCAAGCACAGTAGTGCGAGTAGGAACATCTCCAAATAATACAGGAAAATCGTTAACTAACCTGGTTATGTCGGTCTGGTGCTCAGGGAGTAAATGACTGAGGTGTTCAGGCAATTTAGTCAGCATCTCAGAATTACACAAGCATGCCTGTTGTGTGGGAGACGCACGCAACACCAACCCATCATCCGCTGGAACCGGCGAATTGTCAGATTCACTCTGCAAATCAATAGAATCGTGAGAGGAGGACACATGCTCAGCCACCAACAAGCCTACCTCCCTCACATGGAATGGTTTTAACATGTTCACTTGGCAGACGCGACTTTTGCGTCTCCTGTCTGGGGTACCAATTACATAGTCTGTCTTACTGAGCTTTTTCAGGATCACATGGGGACCTGAAAATCGGGAGGACAGAGCAGAGCCAGGAATAGGCAGCAGCACTAAAACCTGGTCACCTGGGTTGAAAGAGCGCTCTACAGCAGCCTTTATCAAAACGCTCCTTCATTTCTCTTTGAGAATTAATCAAATGTTCCCTAGCCAGGGAACACGCCTTGTTAAGACGCCCCCGAAACTTTTTAACAAACTCCAAAACATTAGTTTCAGGAGAGACAGGAGTGGCCATGAACTGATCTTTAAGGACCTTGAGAGGGCCGCGAACCGTGTGGCCAAAAATCAACTCATTGGGGCTAAATCCCAATGATTCCTGCACTGCGTCTCGAGCAGCAAATAGCACAAATGGAATGCCCGCATCATGCATTTCAAAGTGGAATGCCAACGTTCAAGCGCCCCCTGTGTCTGAGGGCTGTAAGCGCTTGACACAATGTGCTCAATAGACAGCATTTGCATTACTTGCTTAAATACCTTAGAGAGGAAATTACTCCCCTGATCAGTCTGGAGCACCTTAGCAAAACCCCAAGTAGCAAAGAACTTAGTCAGAGCTTTAAGGACAGAAGTAGCTGTGATTTTACGCAGAGGGATTGCTTCTGGAAATCTGGTAGCTGCGCACATTATGGTCAACAAATATTGGTTACCTGATTTAGTGCGAGGCAGTGGACCCACACAATCTACGATAACCCGCTCAAATGGTTCCCCAATGGCTGGAATCGGACAGAGCGGCGCGACAGGAATCGTCTGGTTTGGCTTCCCTGTAATCTGACAGGTAGCGCATGAGCGACAGTACTGTGATACATCCTGCTTTAAACCAGGCCAGAAAAAATGTTTGAGAATTCTAGCGTAGGTTTTTGTCACCCCTAAATGCCCAGCCCAATTATGGTCATGAGCTAACGAAAGAACCTGTCGCCGGTATGCAGTTGGGACCACAATTTGGACCACTGCGCTCCAGTCAGATTCCTCGCAACCAGTAGGACACCATTTGCGCATCAGCAATTCCTCCTCACAATAGAAACCCATTTGTTTTGTTTTAAGCTGTTCTGCACTCTGCACAGCAGCGAAGCATTTTTCAAGCGTGGGATCACTTCGTTGTGCCTTAACGAGGCTTTCTTTGGTGACTGGCAAGATTAACTGATCCTTTACAATGCCAGTTACCTTTCCCCCCTTATTGTTAACACCCGATCGCTGTGCCAACACTTTAGGAGCAGTAGGCAACACATTGTCACCCGCAAGGGCGCGCATAACAACAGAATCAGAAAAATCACCATCCTTACCTATTTTGCGTGATTGCGCTCGAGTGATCACACACGCTGGAAAAGCGTCAGGAAATTTCACAGCCAGGGTATCCTGCCTAACAGTCTCAGCTACAGGCGTCTCCACCACCTCAATCACAGGATAGACTTTACCGCCTGCCATATCATTACCCATGACAAATGAAATCCCATCGATTGGCAACTCATCGCGCACTGCTACTTTAAAGTACCCAGTGACTAAACCAGACTTCACATACACAGTGTGTAAAGGCGCAGAAATAAAGCCCATTTCCGCCCCCCTAATCACTGCGCTCGACCCGCAGGCCGTCTGCTCATTCAAAGGCAGCACATCCGACAAAATCACACTCTGCTGAGCCCCAGTATCTCTCAGAATGCGAACAGATTGCCCCTCATTGCTGTCTTGTGACACAGACACCACACCATCAAAAATGAACGGGTCATAACTTGGATCCGGACCAGGGCGCACCGACAGAGACTGCTCAGTAACCCGTCTCTCTGTCTTAATTAAACCAATGCCCTTAGACCCATTTTGACCTTGCTTGTACAGCCGCTTACGACACTCTGCAATCAAATGACCCTTATTTTTACAGTAGTGACAGACGCGCTCTTCTTTTCGTTTTGTAACAGCCTGCTCAGACTGTCCCTGGCCTGACTGTGGTGCGTAATTACGCACGTACCCAACTCTGCGTTGTGCGCTGGGGCTGACCGGAGCTGTATTAAACACGCTCTTGTGGGTTAGAACAAACTCATCGGCAAAAATCGAAGCTTCAGACACGGAGGCGACTCTCTGCTCATTCAGATGAACTGCGATTCGGTCTGGGAGACACCTTTTAAATTCCTCCACCAGCATAAGCTCACGTAAGGTTTTAAAGTCAGTGGCTTTGCTGGCAGCGCACCATCTATCAAAAAGAGCCTCTTTCTCCCTGGAAAACTCAACAAAAGTTTGGTTTGAGCCCTTTGAGTGCTGTCGGAACTTTTGTCTGTATGCCTCAGGCACTAGCTCATAAGCTCTCAATATCGTAGTTTTGACCAAATCGTAGCTCATACAATCCTGAACAGAGAGAGACGCAATAACCTCTTGCGCTTTACCGTGTAGTTTACATTGAAGTAGGATGGACCAAACATCCTTGGGCCAGCGTAAGGCTGTAGCCACTCTTTCAAATGCCCCAAAATAAGCGTCCACTTCAGACTCGCGAAATTGTGGCACTAAACCAATAAACTTGGAAATGTCAAATGGTAACGTACCTTGATTTGAGCTGGGAGTGGGGTTGGTTGGGGGAGTGTTTGGCACCGGAGCGGGGGAGGGAGAGACGGGAACAGAACCTTTCTGTGCCATTTCCAACTCGAGCTGGCGAAGTCTGAGCTTTTCCTCTAGCTCAATTTTTCGCATTTCCAACTGAAAAGCTCGGTCGTTTGCCCTGTCCCGTTCTCTCTCCTCTCTGTCTCGAACTCGCTCCCGCTCCTCTCTCTCTAGCCGTGCTATACGAACTTTCACCCTGGTTTTAAATGAGACCTTGGATCCGTCTGAATCCGCGGAGTCCGATTCTAGGCCCAGTGCGTTGGGGTCGGGAGCCAATTTCAATGGTGTCTTTTTTTTCTGCTGGCACCACCAACACCCCTTGATCAACCAACTTAGTAAATAAAAATCTTTAATTTTTTTCTTACTAAGCACCTCATTAACAACGATTCTGAAGTGGTCTGATATCAGTAATAAGTCATCTTTGCGACAATCGTCGAATTTGCCAATGGTGGGGTCTTTAACGAACTCCTCCAAATCAAAGAGCACCATTTTTGCCGATTAAGCCCACAATATTATTAGAACCCGCTAAACAACTAAATAAAAAACTTGATTCACTTACCGAATGCCTCAATTAACGAGCCCCCATTAATACTGAAAATTATATTATTCCCGAGCACAGCCATAAAGTATGGCACCGGACGAGATCCCATTAATGTTACATGCCCCAGTCTAGGGGTACAAGGTTATGTAACATTAATAAGGCAAAGGGTAGGTGGAAGAAGTATTTTTATTTAGAACTTCTTTGGTGAGTATTTAGGAACTCTTTACAAAAACAAATGAATGAAAGAACACAAAATAAGGGAACACTTTAACAATAATCAAACATAACTACCCTGCAAAGAAAAGAAACAATTAAAATGAACTAATCCTAATCTTATATTTTAACCACTAAATAACTAAACTAAACCAAATCAAAATTACATGAGATTTACTAAACTAACATAACTACACTATTCTAACCTAACCAAAACATTAGCGATTACAAGAAGCTGGCAGTGGTAGTTAGTTAGCCAAAGGCCACAACCTTGTTGTGGGTTTAAACAAAGTCAAGTTCAAGTTCCCAATGTTCTCAAAGCTCACAAAGGTAAGAATGCTACAAGCTAAGCAGATTGGCTAAGCAGATTCTAAAGCTACACAGAGCAGAGGGAAACTACTATTGAGTAGCTCCCAGAGCAGCAGCATGTGAGTGTCATACATGTTGGACAGGATGTTCCCCCATGGGCAGCAAGGAACAAACTGACGAGGAGCTCTGGGCTGGCAAGGCTTTTGTAGGGAGGCCCCGCAGGTGATTGGACCAGGTGGAATCAGGGTGTAGCTCTCCATCAAGCTCAGCTCACTCAGGTCTCCTCCAAGTTCAGGTCTCGTCTCCTCCCACTCCAACACGAGGCCAAGACCTAAACTGACACTAGTATGAGTATGTGGACTCCAACCAATATTGGGAACAATAGTAACGTAATAAGGATAACTAGAAAATAGTAATAAGATAGAATAATAGGAAATACATAGGGATGTAACAGGTGGATGGCATCGGGATCCAAGTCATCAATCAGCCTGCCTCAATCTTCCTCTGACTCGGATGAGCTCAAGGGCCTGGTCGTACTCCGGAGCAAGAGAGATGAGGCGGCTGTCCTTAGACACCTCCCTGCCAGCTTTTAGAGCTTTCTATTCTTCAGGAAAGCTGATCGCCTGAGCCTGCTGTAACTGAACTGTCTCTGCGGTGATAGAGGTTGAGGCAGCCACCCCGTCAACACTCGGGGAAATCTCGCTTTTGCGAACGCCCATCATTTCGACCGGAGGGTTAGCGACTCACTCCACGGAGGTTAAGGTTAGGGTGAGGGTTAGAGTCGGGTGTCGAAAAGATGAGATGTAGTAACAGCAACACGCTCCCCAACACTCTCCCAGGTAGCAGCGATCAGCTCCTCTCAGGTTTCGAACTCTGCAGGGTTGGGAGAGAGCAGTTGTTGGTGCAGAAGAGATGTGGTGGCATTGGAAGGATTTCCTGAGCTCTGAGTCCTCACCAGAGGGTAAAATGGAGGCAGACAGTTGTTATCCTCTGGCTCCATTAGGAAAGGTGGTCCCACAGTCCACCGACTTGGTTGAGAGAGCTGCTGGAGAGTTTTCCCATGTGTAATGTCATCAGCGGGATTCTGGGCACTGTTGATGTATTTCCAGTCATCAACTTTAGTCAGCTCCTGAATCTCTGCAATACGGGTCCCGACAAAGACTTTACACCGGCAGGATTCGGAATTGAGCCAGGTGAGTACTGTGGTAGAATCACTCCAGTAGGTGACTTTCTCGATTGGCAGGGTGAGTTCGGCCATTAAGGTAGTGGCCAGCAGGGCACCAGACATGGCGGCACTGAGTTCAAGTCGAGGCATGGATGTTTGGCGCTTTGGTGCGACCCTGGATTTGGCCATGACGAACTGCCACTCTGAGGTATGAGACAGCACCATATGCTCCGATGCGTCGCAGAACACATGGAGGTCATACCTGGATCCTGGTCGGTCAGCGTCCGGTGGCACATAACACCTTGGCATTTGTACCTTCTCAATCTCTGACAGCTCGGACTCCCAGGACGTCCATCGCTCCACTAGCTCAGCTGGATGGATTGGTTCATCCCAGCCCCTCCTGGACTAGTACTTTGGCTCGAGTTGTGTATGGGAGAATATAGCCAAGCAGGTCGTATTGGCTGGCTAGGGTCCGATATATGCTGCGGAGCGTGGGGGTCTCTGTGCTCAGAGCAGAATGGTGCCGGTAACCCAGGGCGTCTGGAATGCAGCTCCATCGCAGTCCTATAGTGGACTCTTGGGAGTCAGTTCCAGATTGGGAGAGCCATAGTTCAGTACTGCTTGACTGAGCTTCTGGTGGAAGATGCTGAACCACCTCTGCTGCATTGCTAGCCCACTGACGCACTTCAAAGCCTCCCTTGGCCAAGATGGAGCAGACTTTATCCAGGAGAACTTTAGCGTCTGTGGTGGAGGGTAGGCTCTGTAGGCAATTGTCCACATAGAATGCGTTCTCTACAGAATCCAGGATTTCAGGACAACTGTCTGGATGCTTTCTGGCCTGTCTTTGGAGAGTATACTGTATATGGCACAGCAAGGGCTGCAGGTGGTGCCGAAGGGGAGTACACGCCATTCGTAAACGGTGGGAGTGGCATCTTACACTTTGCTCCATATAAAACGCAGTAGTGACGTGTCTGAAGGCAGCAAACGTATCTGGTGTAACATGGACTTGATGTCTCCACTGATGGCTGCCGGAACCGGATAAGGACCCCAAGCAAGAAGGGTCCAAGGGTTGGGCCAGGAAGCAGACAGTCATTCATGTCCAGCAACTCGGAAAGAGCAATTTAAGACAAGACGGTTCTTTCCACCGTGCTGTCGGACGATATGATGGGGAAGATGCCAGCTCTCACTTTGAGGATTCTCACCATCATCTGCCGGCACCACCTCGGACACATATCCTTCCTTCTTGAGCTTCTGGATCGCATTGTTGTGGACTTCAGCCATCTCTGGGTCCCATTCCAGTCTCTGCTCGGTTCCATGGAGTAGTGGGAGGACGACCTCTGGTGTAGTGGAGAGAGGAGGGTGTTTGGGAACTCTCAACAGTGGGGTTCCGATCCCAGGCCTGAAGGGTTGGTGCAGTCACCCTCTCCCATCCTCCCTCGATGACTCTGCGTGGAAGGGTCTATGGCCTGGCACCGCTCTCTCCATCTGCCGTCTGCCAACGTTCACCTGGTCGAGGGACACTTGTCGGGTTGCGGCTGCTTCTGGGGGTCGGCATAGGCCTGCTGCTGGTCGACCTGTTGGCTGACGTCTTCCTCCTGGTTGGCGCTCCTCCATCTGGCTGACGTCTTCCTCCTGGTTGGCACCCTCCATCTGGCTGACGTTCTCCAGTTGGTTGACGTCCTCCTGCTGGTTGATGTCCTCCAGTTGGTTGGTGGCACCCTCCGGGTCCATACCCTCCTGGGCATTAGTCTCCAGGAAGGATGTGATCATCTGGTTTTGATCTGGCATATCGCAGCCGCCGCTGTTGATTCAGGTGCTTGGCAATTGATTCTCGCTCCTGGAGATCCATACGGCTCCGCTCCTCCAGGATTCGACATCTCTCGTCCACGGCCTGGTCCTCTTTTCGATTTGGCGTTTGATTTCCCGCAACACCAGTAATCTCCTTCTTTCCTTTAAGGCTGCCACTTGTGTTTCGTACAGGGCCAATGTCCGGTCACTTCTATGGCTGGAGCGAGAACTGGAGTGAGAACTTGCCTGGCTGGCGGCCACTTCCTGCGGACCACCCGCAGGAACATGGAGTGCGGGCAGCTGCGGACCAGCCGCATGAAAGTGGGGTGCGGGCAGCTGCGGACCACCCGCATGAACTTGGGGTGCAGGCGGCTCTTCTGGTAGGCCAACCGCATGTACGGGGAGTTCAGGCTGCACTCGCTCTATGTGCTGGTCTGGTTTGGGCCCGACTGCTGCACTTGATGGTTCTCGTCGAGCCTCCGTTCTCCTTTGGTGGTGTGCACCAGTAAGGAGGGTATTTGTTGACTCATTTGTTGCCTGGTCCCCTTGGAAATGGTGGAGACTGAGCCGGCTCCCTTCTGGCCCTTCTTCGGCTTTCTGCCTGGATCCTTGACCTCCTCTTGAGGCCTTTGGACGTTCACTTAAGGCATGCTGTGTTGATGGCCCATTTAGATGCATGTTTTAGCATAGTTAGCCGACATGAAACTCACGTTTGTTTGTGGACGCACACGGTTTGGATGGATTGTTGGTGAAGAATGGATTCAGAAGGGTTTGTGGTCAGAGGTTTCCGAGGAGCACAGGTGAGCAGTTTGGGGTTCAGACAGACAGTGACGTGGCTGCTTAAATAAACTTCCAGCTGCTGCTGCTGCTGCTGCTGCTGACAGGCAAGCTGCAATCCAATCATGGCTGATTGGGGTGATTGGTGTCATTTCCCTGTGAGTCTTTTGACAGATACTGTGTACCGGTTTGCGTGATTTTAGGGCAAAATATGTAGCACCAGTAGTACACCTTACATTGAGGACTATTTGAGGATAACCTTTACACGGTTTCGGTTGTCCTCTCATAGACTGCGTGTGGAGATGGGAAGGTGGAGTCGCATACCACCTGAACAGCGTACATGTCAATGTGAGACTGGTATACAAAATGAACAGCATATACTAGTGTGTCCCCTCACACAGGACATCAGAAGAAAGTATGGACTTGAGTTTGATGATCTGAGCTCACTCTTTGCGGCAACTAACAGAGAAACTTTGCGTATGCTGCATGCCTGCCTGTCACTTTTGGAGCAACAGAAAGTTTTGGTTGTTTGATTCAAGGGATTTTGTGTTTTGTGTTGTTTTTTAATGTATTGTAATTTGTACTTTTTAAAGTTTTTTATTAATGGGTTTTCGATTATTGTTTGGACCCAATGTTTTATACATTTGTGTCAATAAAGTAAACTAGGACCAGTATCCAAAAATGTGTCTTGCAAGAATCTACCTCATGGTCGCGCTAGAAGAGGGCCATGTGAGAAATGAGTGGGGTTGTGGTTTGGCAGCCAAGGAGTGTGTGTGCAAAGTTTGGCATGGATCGGGGCAATGGTGGCAGAGATATGAGTAGGGGAAAAGTGTGACGTGTGACGTGATTGACAGACAGACTGACGGACGGACAGCCGGTGGAGTTTTTGATAGGTACTGCGACCTGGCGGTCGCAATAATACAGTCATAGTGCTTATGAACATTGTATCACATGATTTAAAATAACACACTAATTATGAACTAAAGGAGCATTTCACCCATTTTCAACCTACTCTTCAGTATTTACTACTCTTTTCCTGAAAATGTCCTGCAAATGCATTTTCTCCACACGTTTCTTTCCCTGTTTTGCCTTTCTAGTTTTTTATGGAGAATATAGCGTATATTTGAGAAACTCGCAAATGGCAAGAAACCACTCCATTCCCATTGAAAAGCAGAATCCACCTTCATAGGTAGATTTAAACTTCAAAGTCAAAGAAGGTCATAAAAATAGCAAAAATAGCTGATCTACAAGCTCAATGTTCTGCAAATCCCATGAAAATCTATTGTCTTGCCAGTGGCAGGACGTGTGAAGTTTTGAAATGGCACATATATATATGTGGTCCTCACTAATGCTCATTATTATATGGTAATAAATATGTTTCTGAACAAATGTTATTTAAATTAATAAATATGTTTCTGAACCAACCTTATTTTCCCAGCATTAAAATAGCATAACAATCTGGGCAACCACTTTAACCCTTTATACCAGGGGTAGGCAACCTTAGGCATTGGTGCCAACATTGGCGTGAGAGAGAGAAGATTTATATTTAAAAATCTAATATTGTTTTAACATAGTCAGTTAAATTAAGTCACCTCATTTGAAGCAAATTACATCCTGCACATAATTCTACATTCATTAAAATGCTGAACTTTGACTGGGGAGGGAGTCTGGACATAAGTGGATCATTATATCTAATGATCATTATAACAATGTCCTGACAATCAAAATATCTCAGAATGTTTGATGGAGTGTCATTAAAATTTGTGTCTGACATGGCACACTATCTAGAAAATAAAAACATGGCACTTAATCTCAAAAAAGTTGCTGGCCCCTGCTATATACATACATCTGCTATTTGTAAAGGCTATTTTAAATTTGATGGGTAACACGTTGTTACACATCATATTCTGTCATCTAAGGTTAAACTGCACTGACTGTACAGTGTAGGTCACATAATATTATTAATAAAAAATATGGTGTAACACATGTTGCGCAATACACTGTGTGTGTGTGTGTGTGCGTGTGTGTGTGTGTGTGTGTGTGTGTGTGTGTGTGTGTGTGTGTGTGTGTGTGTGTGTGTGTGTGTGTGTGTGTGCGCGCGTGTGTGTGTGTGTGTGTGTGTGTGTGTTCAGTTTAACCACAGAGGAAGCGTTGCTATGGTGATGATCTCATTCTACACCACCCACACACATGCACAGCATCCTTTAAAATCGCCCTGAAAAACCACTTACAGGCAGCAGCCGTTCGCAACTGGTAAAAACAAACATAGCCCAGCCCTACCCTCCCCTGCCCCTTCTTTATATTTACCTACTGAATGTTTTTATTTTTATTTTTATTTATTTTCCCTTTTTTTCCTGACTATATCTACTTTATAGTACTGTGTTCTGTCTGTCATTTAATGTTATATGAGATAATTAAATGGTTTCCTATGGAAACAGGCTAAGCTTAAGCTTAGTCTTTTCTAGGATCTCCTTTTAGTAGACCTTGTACCAGTGAACTGTACCGTCATGAAACTGTACCTTTTCCTATGCAAACTTCTAATAAAGTCTTCAATCAATCAATCACATCAGTCAAATAATTCATCAGTTACTAAAAGTATTTTTTAACTTTCATACAAGAAACAATTCAAAGTGCTTTACTTATTGATGACAACTCATTTTAAAGCACTATAGAAGGAATAAACAACATAAAATATAAAACAACCATAAAATAAATGTGAAGGTGTAATAATATTTTTAATTTTTAGTCAAACCTACTTGAATAAACACGTTCATTTGTAAACCATTATAGGTTCATATTTTTTTTTTTTTTTTTTTTTTAAGACCATCAACATACTCTATAGACCATCAGTACCAACACACTCAACACACTTAACTCTTTCCAAGCCACAGAGGTAGATTGACGAGAATCATTGATTAGGCAGCCAGGCCACAGACGTAGGTTGACGAGAATAGGCTATTTTTGTTATAAAACAACTCAAAATACATTATTTTTGCCTATTTGCCAAACGAGGGTTTCATACCAAAGACTTTGCCTCCCTCCAGTGGCAGATCATGAGACTGAATGAAAACGAGGAAGTGGGCGGCCCATGTGGGCCTGCTTTGTTGTGACGATAGGTTAGAATGCATTATACATAAAAACACACTTTCCTCCTCACCCGTAAGTCGGATTTTGATTCCGAAAAAGATCTGAGCAGCTGGTGGCAACACACATGCACGGAGCACGTGCGTGGAGCGCCCGACGCAAAAGTAGGTATTAGCTCATTGTGTTAGCATGGTTGTATGAGTGTAACTATGGTGGAATTTAACGTCACCCAGGGTACTGAAAAGAATGGACAGAACGGATAGATGTGTAAACAGCGTTTTCTTGTGGTCGTAAATAAACACTGAAATGGGCTGGCATTGATTGTGTTAACAAACCTTAAAGTGAGTTTGTTGCTTGTATGCCATGTTTGCTATTTGTTGTACAAGCAACAAACTCACTTTAAGGTGTGTTGAGTGCTGATGGTCTATAGAGTGTTGGTACTGATGGTCTATAGAGTGTCGGTACTGATGATCTATAGTGTGTTGGTACTGATGGTCTATAGAGTGTTGGTACTGATGGTCTATAGAGTGTTGGTACTGATGGTCTATAGAGAGTGTTGGTACTGATGGTCTATAGAGTGTGTTGGTACTGATGGTCTATAGAGAGTGTTGGTACTGATGGTCTATAGAGTGTTGGTACTGATGGTCTATAGAGTGTTGGTACTGATGGTCTATAGAGTGTTGGTACTGATGGTCTATAGAGTGTGTTGGTACTGATGGTCTATAGAGTGTGTTGGTACTGAAGGTCTATAGTGTTGGTAATGATGGTCTATAGAGTGTTGGTACTGATGGTCTATAGAGTGTGTTGGTACTGATGGTCTATAGAGTGTGTTGGTACTGATGGTCTATAGAGTGATGGTACTGATGGTCTATAGAGTGTTGGTACTGATGGTCTATAGAGTGTTGGTACTGATGGTCTATAGAGAGTGTTGGTACTGATTGTCTATAGAGAGTGTTGGTAGTGGTACTGATGGTCTATAGAGTGTTGGTGCTGATGGTCTATAGAGTGTTGGTACTGATTGTCTATAGAGTGTTGGTACTGATGGTCTATAGAGTGTTGGTGCTGATGGTCTATAGAGTGTTGGTACTGATTGTCTATAGAGTGTTGGTACTGATGGTCTATAGAGTGTTGGTACTGATGGCCTATAGAGTGTTGGTACTGATGGTCTATAGAGTGTTGGTACTGATGGTCTATAGAGAGTGTTGGTACTGATGGTCTATAGAGTGTTGGTACTGATGGTCTATAGAGTGTTGGTACTGATGGTCTATAGAGTGTGTTGGTACTGATGGTCTATAGAGAGTGTTGGTACTGATGGCCTATAGAGAGTGTTGGTACTGATGGTCTATAGAGTGTGTTGGTACTGATGGTCTATAGAGTGTTGGTACTGATGGTCTATAGAGAGTGTTGGTACTGATGGTCTATAGAGTGTGTTGGTACTGATGGTCTATAGAGTGTTGGTACTGATGGTCTATAGAGAGTGTTGGTAGTGGTACTGATGGTCTATAGAGTGTTGCTACTGATGGTCTATAGAGTGTGTTGGTACTGATGGTCTATAGAGTGTGTTGGTACTGATGGTCTATAGAGTGTTGGTACTGATGGTCTATAGAGTGTGTTGGTACTGATGGTCTATAGAGTGTGTTGGTACTGATGGTCTATAGAGTGTTGGTACTGATGGTCTATAGAGTGTTGGTACTGATGGTCTATAGAGTGCTGATGAAAATGCAGGGAAAGGGTTTTTCCTTGGCCTCTAGGGAGTGCGCTTACAAAGTTTGAAATCGGTGGAGTTATGTGGAGTTATATGTAAAACCACAAATCGGCCTGTTATAGAGCCACCATGAGGCTGATTTCAAAAATTTGAAGTGGCATTTCTTCCTTGACTTAGTGGGAACGTGTGTGCGCGATTTCATGATAATTGCACTTTGCGTTTGTGATTTGAGGCATTTTGTTCAAAACGGCTCAATCCTACAAACTTTGGAAGCCAATCTTAGCTTATCAGGATGGAATATGCAAAATCGGACAGATCCATGTCGATCACATGACTGTCGAGATACTGCCTACCGATTTGTAGGATTTTTGGACAAAATCTGTTAGAGTAGTGCACAGAAATGTGTTTTGCAAACATCGGCCACTAGGTGGCGCTAGAAAAGGCCCATTTGAAAAATGTAGGGCAGAGGTACTAGATTGGCATCCGAGGAATGTGTGTGCTGACTTTGGCAGCGACCGGGCCAACGGCCACTGAGATTAGGTGCACACAAACTGCGAGGACACACGGACGGACGGACGGACGGACGGACGGACGGACGGACGGACGGACGGACGGACGGACGGACGGACGGACGGACGGACGGACGAAGGGGAAAACATACTCTCCCCCATGCCTTCGGCTGGTGGAGACAATCATATCATAATCACAATGAAATGAATAGGGCCATGTGAGAAATGAGGGGTGGGGTGTCCGCGTTGCCTTGGCGGACGAATAGGTACCGGCCCCGGCTCTCCCGGACGCTCCTAGCCCGAGTTACGGCATTTTATGTGCGCTGCAGTGGCAGGGGGTCCTCCACTGGGGGCGCCACCACTTTTGCATCCGTTTTGGAGCACCAGGAGTCGGTGGTCCCCGGGAATTCCCCGTGAGCAGCCCCGTTGGGGTGGTCATTTGGTCATTTTTGCACATTTGGTCATTTTTTACATCTGGGGGTCCCCCAGGGACCTGGGGGTCCCTGGGGCTCCGGGGGTCCTTGGAGGTTGTAGTTTGGCAGGCAAGGAGTGTGTGTGTAAAATCTGGCATGGATCGGGTCAACGGGTGCGGAAATATAAGCAGGGAAAAAGTGTGACGTGTGACGTGTGAGCACATTTGGTCATTTTTTACATCTGGGGGTCCCCCAGGGACCTGGGGGTCCCTGGGGCTCCGGGGGTCCTTGGAGGTTGTAGTTTGGCAGTCAAGGAGTGTGTGTGCAAAATTTGGCATGGATGGGGGCAACGGTTGTGGAGATATGAGCAGGGCAAAAGTGTGACGGACTCACTGACTCACTCACAGACAGCCGGTGGAGGTTTTGGTAGTAAATGCGACCTACGGTCGCAATAAACACATGTACTCAGACACACAAACCTGAATTTTATCCCTAACTGAGGAGCGGGGGTCCGCGGACCCCTCCCCAGCCAAGCCACGGCATGTGGAGTGGAGCAGTATGTAGCTTGTAGATCGGCTAGATTTGCTTTTTCCGGCGCCGCTGGGGTCCGTGGGGTCCCTGGTGGCCGACCCACCACCGGGGCCCACCATGGACCCCCACGGAACCCAGCGGCGCCGGAAAAAGCAAATGGGTGCTGGCCCCTGCCTACTACTTTCGTGTACTTTGGGGTAGTTTTGTGTACTTTTGTATACGTTTGGGTATACTTTTGTGTACTTTTGGGTAGTTTGGGGTAGTTTTGTGTACTTTTGGGTAGTTTTGTATACTTTTGGGTATAATTTTGTGTACTTTTGGGTATACTTTTGGGTAGTTTTGTGTACTTTTGTGCTCTTTTGTGTACTTTTGGGTATTTTGGTGCAATTAGTAGGACCCTCAGCGGATGTGTCGACAAAGACAACCTTCTCAAAGGCAGTGTATACACTCCTCTGAACAACAACATCCGAGAAATCAACAACCGCTGCTTGGCTGACTTCCCTGAAAAACCTTCCAAGGATATCTCACCATGGCAAAAGTGATGACCTTCATTAGATGACGGTTCCCTGTCAGATCAGCTTTCTCTGTTAACACATTAAATGCAAATTTAGAGACGTCTACAGGAGTTTTAAGAGCAGAGGTGGAAAGGTAGCCATCTCACCTGAAAGACGTCTGGGGACGTCTTACCTGGTTACCATTGTTACCAGGTAAGCAGAACCTACTGTAGCGGCTGGTGAACAAAAACACTACATATCCCATCACGCAACTCGGCCGCCCGCATCACGCAGCTTCCATCATAGGCCTGTGGGGTATGAAGGGCTGCGGCACCCCGCGAGATCAAGCCGAAATTAACGCGTAAGGCTTTGTTTGAGGGGAAAACATTCCTGTTGGGGGGGGGGGGCGCTGGTGTGGGGGCTGTGGGAGACATTGAAACTAACCGTTGGGAGGCGGAGCTCCCATAGCCTATTTGCATGTATGCAAACGTTGCATATAGTTCTTTTGTTTTAACCGGGCAGGTACATTCCTGTGGGGGGGGCTGGTGTGGGGGCTGTGGGAGAGATTGGTCATTTTCAGGGCTGCGGAGTGCGGAGACTGAAAACCTATCTGCGATCCACAATAGGACAACAAGACTAAACCATCTTACTCTGCTGAACTGTCACACGGAGGAGGCACTGAAACTTGACATTGAGCCAACCGCTTCATATCCTGTACCGTACATCTGTAAGGAGTATAGCACATTGTTCACTTTATAGGCCTATTAGACTGTTGCAATAGCGTGGTCATGGTTTTAATACTATTTTTTCTTTCTTTTTCTTTTCATTTTCTTTTCTATCATTTAGTAGACTACTGCATGATGCACAAATACAAGGGCGAGACGGCAGATGAGAGAGGAAGCAATCGAGGGAGGGGGAGAGAAATGTTTCTTCCAGAATTAAAATGGACAAAACAAAAACGAACTATAAGCATTCTGCTTGTGCACGTAGTAGGCCCTACGTTAGGCCTATCTTTTGTGAGATCGTCAATAAGTGTCTTCTCTAATCAATACAATGTCATGGCATAGCTAGTTACTTTGATACTATGGTGCTTAACTGTTGAAACATGCTGGACTGTCATTGTAAAAATGTACCACTGTACTTTTGACAAACTGTAAATAAAGTATCCATTAGAGGAAAAAAAAATGCCCGACGACGACGGGGGGGGTTTGTTGGGGGGGGGTTGCGCTCAATATGGCTTCAGCACCCCGCGGCATGGACAAAACCCGGCGCCTCTGGCCTCCATTATCCATTGACTCCTATTCTATGCTGTTACATAAAAACGGCTTTATCTCTGAATAAGGTGAAAATAACGCAGAGGAGGGCGAGATCCACTCGTTTTCACCCATACATTGGGCCGTGATGGTCGGCCGCGGTTAGGATTTTAGTTTCGCGACCGTTTGTAAACAAATAAAACTCCTTCCTGAAATCGTCAGAGGACAGTCACGTGCACATGCACAGAGCTGCCGGGGCATGGGTATGGGGTTATCTTTGTGCCATAATTAATTCGTATTCGTACTTTTCCTTTTTTTTACTCGTAAACATTTTCACCAAAAAAATTACACGTAAACAAATTAATTTGAAAAAATATCCGTAAAAAAAAAAAAGTATGAATGTTTTTTTGGAAGCTGCAGTGATTATTATGCCAAAACTAAAAAAAAACAAGCCAAAATACGAATATTTTCTTACTGTTTTACGAGTTGTTTTTTTGGTTACTTCATCACGAATGCTTTCATCATCTGCACGACTACGAATCTCAGTCAGCAAGTAGAGGCCCTAGGAGGGGTCCACACGCACCCCCCTTATTTTTTTTTCTAGTTTGGATTTTTGGCATCCTTAGGACCTCTAATATTGAGATTTTGATGATCCCAAGAAAAAAAGTGGTCCAAAGTGTGTTTTTTTCAATGTTTTATTACCCCTATGACACCTCTGGGATTGCTGACTGGAACCCCGGCGAGACTGTCTTTCGGAGTCTGTAGCTCGCTCAAATTTAGACGCACTCCAAATATAAAGATATCATTTGATTCGGGACAACCTCAGGTTTCCAATGAGACCAACCTTGTCATCCTGCCATGTCGGAAGGGGGCTAAATACCTAAAGATTTAAAGTTAGACAACATTTTGGTGAGGGAAAAAAACACCATCACCATTTTCCAAATGGTCCCTTGAGCTGTCACAACAATATTTCTGAATGGAAATTGGTTACATGGATACCTACAAGCCTCCCCTGTACAGACATACCCAATTTATGTCAGTTTCATGCAGTTTGGGGCAAGAATCATACAGTTCTGTGCATGCAGTACGAATATGTAATTTCCGCCTATTGTACAAATGAGACCACTTTACTGTGTATATATAGCTCTATGAGACCACTATATTGTATCTATAGCTGTATGAGATCACCATACTCCATCTATAGCTGCATGAGACCACTGCACGCTTCCATGCCCTCCTCCACGGCCCCATCCTCTTCCTCCCCCCTTCATCATCGAGGAGGATAAGGTAAGGACCGTATTCAAAAGATCCAATAAAAGAAAAGCTGCAGGGCCAGACCAGCTCTCTCCCGCTGTGCTCAGCTATTGTGCCAACCAGCTAGCCCCTGTATTTACGGACATATTCAATTCCTCTCTGCATCAGTGCTCAGTCCCACACTGTTTCAAACAGTCCACCATTATTCCGATCCCAAAATCCACCAAAATAACATGTCTCAATGACTACAGGCCTATAGCTCTCACTTCGGTTGCAATGAAATCATTTGAACATCTGGTTCTGGAATATCTCAAATCAATCACCACATCTCAACTCGACCCTCACCAATTTGCATACCGTGCCAACAGGTCAATAGAAGATGCTATCAGCCTAGCAATGCATCATACACTTTGTCACTTAGAAACTCCCAATACATATGCACGCATGCTGTTCATTGACTTCAGCTCAGCTTTCAATACTATCTCCCCAAATAAACTGTTTTTCAAATTGCAGGACATGAACATCAACCCGGCAATAAACTACTGGATCCTAGACTTCCTCAGAAACAGAACCCAAACTGTCAAAATACATAACAGGATGTCCCACCCACTGACCCTAAGCACTGGCGCACCCCAGGGGTGCGCCAGTGCTTCCCCCTGGTTCTTCTCCCTTTTCACAAACCAACTTACCTCCCTGGACAACTCAGTTAAAATATATAAATACGCGGACGACACTACTATTCTTGGCCTCATCAAGAATAACGACGAATCAACATACAGACGAGAAGTGGAGAGAGTAGCAACATGGTGCTCTATCAACAACCTCCTGCTCAATACCTCCAAAACCACTGAAATAGCCATAGACTTCAGGACTGCAAACATGACCCTCAAATCTCCACTGACAATATCCAACCAACCCATTACCCTTGCAGACTCTTTCAAATTTCTCGGAATCCACATCAGCAATAAACTCAAATGGGACCTCAACATCACCACCATCACCAAGAAAGCTCAGCAGCGACTGTACTTCCTCAGGCAACTGAGGAAGTACAGGGTGAACCAACGACTGTTGCTCCGCTTTTACTCTGCCATTATACAAAGCATCATCACCTCATCTATCACTGTCTGGTATGGTTCAGCTGATCAATTCTCAAAATCCAACCTACAGCGTATTATTAACAAGGCAGCAAAAATCATTGGTTGTGACCTCCCCACTCTGGACTCTATATATACTTCCCGAACCATCACTCGTGCCAGTAAGATAATTAAGGACCCCTTCCACCCAGCCCACCGTCTGTTTTATCTCCTACCATCAGGGAAACGCTACGAATCAATCCATGCCAAGACCTCCCGCTTCAAAAACAGTTTTTACCCTACAGCCATACGAACTCTTAACTCCCTCAGTACCCCACTCCCTCTCCCTCCTCACACTAGCTAAATGGTTGTCTGTCCCTTTTTCTGTTTTTCATGTTTTTATTGTTGGTTGTGGTAATGGTGCAAATGTCTACATGTATTTGTTTTTGTTCCTTGTTTCTGTCAGAGCTGCAACGTTATATGTACTGAAACTAAATACCACCAACCTGGTTGTGTGGCAATAAAAGTAACTTGAACTTGAACTTGAACTTGTACTACATCTACAGACCACTGTACTGTATATAGATGACTGTACTGTATCTATAGCTGTATGAGACCACTGTACTGTATGTATAGCTACATGAGGTCACTGTCCTGCATGTAGACCACTGCATGGCATCTATAGACCACTGTACTGAAACAATAAACCACTAAATGGCATATATAGACCATTGTACCACCACATACATTGACCACTGTACTGTATCTATAGTCCACTATACTGCATCTCAACTCAAGACAGCTCAGAATTATTTAAAAAACACATTTAACATGACCAGGTCTCCCAAAGTGCTGTACAGGTTAAAACAGAACATAACAATGCAATATAAATAGACATTATAGCATAAATACCTATGACACACAAACAAAAACAAAACAATAGCACCAATAAAGGAAACAAATAGACCGCCATGCTTAGCTGTCACTAAAGGACCAAATGCTCTGTAGTACAGTGGTCTATAGATGTAAAACAGTGGTCCACAAATGCACTAGATTGGTCTATAGATGCACTGCAGTGGTCTAAATGTGTGCTACAGTGGTTTACAGATGTGATACAGTGGGCTATAGATGCACTGCAGTGGTCTACAGGTGTGCTACAGTGGTCCACAGATCACAACAGTGGTCTGTAGATGCACTGCAGTCTTCTACATATGTGCTACAGTGTTCTACAGATGTGCTATAGTGGTCTATACATGCACTGCAGTGGTCTACAGGTGTGCTACAGTGGTCCACAGATCACAACAGTGGTCTGTAGATGCACTGCAGTCTTCTACATATGTGCTACAGTGTTCTACAGATGTGCTATAGTGGTATATACATGCACTGCAGTGGTCTACAGGTGTGCTACAGTGGTCCACAGATCACAACAGTGGTCTGTAGATGCACTGCAGTCTTCTACATATGTGCTACAGTGTTCTACAGATGTGCTATAGTGGTCTATACATGCACTGCAGTGGTCTACAGGTGTGCTACAGTGGTCTACAGATGTGCTATAGTGGTCTATAGATGTACTGCAGTGGTCTACAGGGGTGCTACAGTGGTCTATACATGCACTGCAGTGGTCTACAGGTGTGCTACAATGGTCTACATATGTGCTCCAGTGGTCTATAGATGTACTACAGTGGTCTGTAGATGTACTAGAGTGGTCTGTAGATGCAGTGCAGTGGTGTAGAGATCACAGCAGCGGTCTATAGACGCACTACAGTGGTCTGTAGATGCCCTAGAGTGGTCTATATACCACTGTAGTGCATCTACAGACCATTGTGGAGCATCTACAGACCACTGTAGTGCATCTATAGACCACTGCTGTGATCTCTACACCACTGTAATGCATCTACAGACCACTCCAGTACATATATAGACCACTGTAGCACACCTGTAGACCACTGCAGTGCATGTATAGACCACTGTAGTACACTTGAAGTCCACTGCAGTGCATCTATAGACCACTATAGTATATCTGTATACCACTGTAGCACATATGCAGACAACTGCAGTGCATCTACAGACCACTGTTGTGATCTGTGGATCACTGTAGCACACCTGTAGACCAATGCAGTGCATGTATAGACCACTGTAGCACACCTGTAGACCACTGCAGTGCATCTATAGCCCACTGTATCACATCTGTAAACCACTGTAGCACACATTTAGACCACTGCAGTGCATCTATAGACCAATCTAGTGCATTTGTGGACCACTGTGCTACATCTATAGACCACTGTACTACAGAGCATTTGGTCCTTTAGTGACAGCTAAGCATGGCAGTCTATTTGTTTCCTTTACTGGTGCTATTGTTTTGTTTTTGTTTGTATTTCATAGGTATTTATGCTATAATGTCTATTTATATTGCATTGTTATGTTTTGTTTTAACCTGTACAGCACTTTGGGAGACCTGGTCATGTTAAATGTGTTTTTTTAAATAATTTTGAGCTGGCTTGAGTTGAGATGCAGTATAGTGGATTATAGATACAGTACAGTGGTCAATGTATGTGGTGGTACAATGGTCTATATATGCCATATAGTGGTTTATTGTTTCAGTACAGTGGTCTATAGATGCCGTGCAGTGGTCTACATGCAGGACAGTGACCTCATGCAGCTATACATACAGTACAGTGGTCTCATACAGCTATAGATACAGTACAGTCATCTATATACAGTACAGTGGTCTGTAGATGTAGTACAGTGGTCTCATGCAGCTATAGATGGAGTATGGTGATCTCATACAGCTATAGATACAATATAGTGGTCTCATAGAGCTATATATACAGTAAAGTGGTCTCATTTGTACAATAGGCGGAAATTACATATTCGTACTGCATGCACAAAACTGCATGATTCTTGCCCCAAACTGCATGAAACTGACATAAATTGGGTATGTCTGTACAGGGGAGGCTTGTAGGTATCCATGTAACCCATTTCCATTCAGAAATATTGTTGTGACAGCTCAAGGGACCATTTGGAAAATGGTGATGGTGTTTTTTTCCCTCACCAAAATGTTGTCTAACTTTAAATCTTTAGGTATTTAGCCCCCTTACCGACATGGCAGGATGACAAGGTTGGTCTCATTGGAAACCTGAGGTTGTCTCGAATCAAATGATATCTTTATATTCGGAGTGCGTCTAAATTTGAGCGTGCTACAGACTCCGAAAGACAGTCTCGCCGGGGTTCCAGTCAACAATCCCGGAGGTGTCATGGGGGTAATAAAACATTGAAAAAAACACACTTTGGACCACTTTTTTTCTTGGGATCATCAAAATCTCAATATTAGAGGTCCTAAGGATGGCAAAAATCCAAACTAGAAAAAAAAATAAGGGGGGTGCGCGTGGACCCCTCCTAGGGCCTCTACTATAGGCAGAGAGCCAATGATGTGAGGCCTGTCCCACTAGCCAATCAAAAGGCTCCGGAGTTGGCATGGCAACCAGCTGTTGCCATGTCTTCTAAAAGTGAGTACTCTGGGCTTTCTTATCCATAATTTTAGCTAATTCCATCACCAGTCCCTATGGAAGTCTAAATGCTCAAAAAATAATACATAAATACTATAATGAAATGAAATAAAATAAATAACAAAATGATATAAATAAAAAATACATAGTTCTATAGATCTATGCCCATCCCCATGTTCTATTAATAGATCTATGGAGTCATCATATGTTTTATTGTACTTATTTTAAATAAAGGGGCCTCGGCATCGGCCGAGGGACCCCCCGGGGACCCCCTGGAGCTCCGGGGACCCCCGCGGACCCCTGGCGCCGCCGCTAAGGGGCTCCGAAGGGGCCCAAAAATAGGAGCGGCACTTTCATGGGAAATTCGGGACTTTGACCGTGCGGACCCCCTCCATGGGTGACGGGACCGGGGCAAACGTGACAGCGCGGCCTGGTGGCGGCCCCCCGGTACTGCAGCGCACATAAAAACCCATAACTCGGGCTAGGAGTGACCGTTCGAGACGGGACCGGTACCCACACGTCCGGCTCGGGGCCCCGGAGCCGGCCGCGCCGGTACTGCAGGTGGGTAAAAAAGGCCGTAACTCTGCCACCGGGAGAGACGGGGCCGGCTGCAGGGGGGTCCCCGAGGGGTACCCCACCCCGGGGAACCCCTGCGTTTCCCCGCTGCCCAATAAAAATGAGAGACAGCCGCTGATCGGACCGTCCGTGTCCGGACGGAGCAAGCAGACACGGACGGGGACTGAGCGGGAGCTGATGTGTGAGCGGGAGCTGTGTGTGAGGACGGGCTGTGAGCGTGAGTGGGAGCGGACGGACACTCGGACGGACGGACTGACGCTCGGACGGACGGACGCTCGGACGGACGGACTGACGCTCGGACGGACGCTCGGACGGACGCTCGGACGGGCGGACGGACGCTCGGACGGACGGAAAAAGGAAGTGCCCTTCGCCAAACAGGAAGTGCCTCTATATCTCATGAACCGTTTGTCGTACAGACGCGTGAGTTGCGTCATATGACTTGATTAGGAGTCCTTGACCTTAATTGGTGCAACAGGAAGTGCCCTTCGCCAAACAGGAAGTGCCTCTATATCTCATGAACCGTTTGTCGTACAGACGCGTGGGTGGCCTCATATTACTTCATTAGGAGTCCTTGACCTTAATTGGTGCAACAGGAAGTGCCCTTCGCCAAACAGGAAGTGCCTCTATATCTCATGAACCGTTTGTCGTACAGACGCGTGGGTGGCCTCATATCACTTGATTACGAGTCCTTGACCTTAATTGGTGCAACAGGAAGTGCCCTTCGCCAAACAGGAAGTGCCTCTATATCTCATGAACCGTTGGTCGTACAGACGCGTGGGTGGCGTCATATCACATGATTAAGAGTCCTTGACCTTAATTGGTGCAACAGGAAGTGCCCTTCGCCAAACAGGAAGTGCCTCTATATCTCCTGCACCTTTTGTCGTAGAGATGCGTGGGTGGCGTCATATCACATGATTAAGAGTCCTTAACCTTAATTGGTGCTTCCTTCGCCAAACAGGAAGTACCCTCGCCAAACAGGAAGTGCCTCTATATCTCATGAACCGTTTGTCGTATAGACGCGGGGGTTGTGTCATAAGACTTGATTAAGAGTCCTTAACCTTAATTGGTGCTTCCTTCACCAAACAGGAAGTGCCCTTTGCCAAACAGGAAGTACCTCTATATCTCATGAACCGTTTGTTGTTCACTTGTGGGTGGTGTCATACGACTTGATTAAGAGTCCTTCAGCAGTGATGACCGGGCCCTCGCAGCTCTACCCACGTCACAAGGGGCAGCAGCCAATCAGAAGAGGATGCAGGGCTAGTTAAACCAATTAAGCTGAAGGACTCTTAATCAAGTCATATGACACCACCCACACGTGTATGGCAAACGGTTCATGAGATATAGAGGTACTTCCTGTTTTGCAAAGGGCACTTCCTGTGTGGCGAAGGAAGCACCAATTAAGGTTAAGGACTCTTAATCAAGTCTTATGACACAACCCACAAATCTGCACGACAAACGGTTCATGAGATATAGAGGCACTTCCTGTTTGGCGAGGGTACTTCCTGTTTGGCGAAGGAAGCACCAATTAAGGTTAAGGACTCTTAATCATGTGATATGACGCCACCCACGCGTCTGTACGACAAACGGGTTGATGATATATAGGGGCACTTCCTGTTTGGCGAAGGAAGCACCAATTAAGGTTAAGGACTCTTAATCATGTGATATGACGCCACCCACGCATCTGTACGACAAACGGGTTGATGATATATAGGGGCACTTCCTGTTTGGCGAAGGGCACTTCCTGTTGCACCAATTAAGGTCAAGGACTCCTAATCAAGTCATATGACGCAACCCACACGTCTGTACGACAAACGGTTCATGAGATATAGAGGCACTTCGTGTTTGGCGAAGGGCACTTCCTGTTGCACCAATTAAGGTCAAGGACTCCTAATCAAGTCATATGACGCCACCCACGCGTCTGTACGAGAAACGGTTCATGAGATATAGAGGCACTTCCTGTTTGGCGAAGGGCACTTCCTTTTTGGTCCGTCCGTCCGTCCGTCCGTCCGTCCGGGGTGGGGTACCCCTCGGGGGACCCCCCTGCTGCCGGCCCCTTCTCTCCCGGTGGCAGAGTTACGGCCTTTTTTACCCGCCTGCAGTACCGGCGTTCAGCCACCAGGTGGCGCTCCGCCACGGCCGGCTCCGGGGCCCCGAGCCGGACGTGTGGGTACCGGTCCCGTCTCGAACGGTCACTCCTAGCCCGAGTTATGGGTTTTTATGTGCGCTGCAGTACCGGGGGGCCGCCACCAGGCCGCGCTGTCACGTTTGCCCCGGTCCCGTCACCCATGGAGGGGGTCCGCACGGTCAAAGTCACGAATTTCCCATGAAAGTGCCGCTCCTATTTTTGGGCCCCTTCGGAGCCCCTTAGCGGCGGCGCCAGGGGGTCCGCATGGGGTCCCCGGAGCTCCAGGGGGTCCCCGGGGGGTCCCTCGGCCGATGCAGAGGCCCCTTTATTTAAAATAAGTACAATAAAACATATGATGACACCATAGATCTATTAATAGAACATGGGGATGGGCATATAGATCTGAAAACATATGGATGACTCCCTAGATCTATAGAACTATGTATTTTTTATTTATATCATTTTGTTATTTATTTTATTTCATTTCATTGTAGTATTTATGTATTATTTTTTGAGCATTTAGACTTCCATAGGGACTGGTGATGGAATTAGCTAAAATTATGGATAAGAAAGCCCAGAGTACTCACTTTTAGAAGACATGGCAACAGATGGTTGCCATGCCAACTCCGGAGCCTTTTGATTGGCTAGTGGGACAGGCCTCACATCATAGGCTCTCTGCCTATCATGTGATTTTTGGCAGTTTCCTAACTGCTGACTGAGATTCGTAGTCGTGCAGATGATGAAAGCATTCGTGATGAAGTAACCGAAAAAACAACTCGTAAAACAGTAAGAAAATATTCGTATTTTGGCTTGTTTTTTTTAGTTTTGGCATAATAATCACTGCAGCTTCCAAAAAAACATTCATACTTTTTTTTTTTTACGGATATTTTTTTCAAATTAATTTGTTTACGTGTAATTTTTTTGGTGAAAATGTTTACGAGTAAAAAAAAGGAAAAGTACGAATACGAATTAATTATGGCACAAAGATAACCCCATACATGGGGCATAAAGCTTAAATGAATGGTGGCACTGTATATCCTAACCACCACCACTAGATGGCGTCCTATGTGTTAATAAAGGTCAGGGCCAAGGTAATGAACGAGTTGGCATATACTTGTCTCAGCCTGTGTTCAGCCTTCTCCAGGGGAAAGAGGGCCAGCAACGTCAAAGTATTCATTGATGATAATGACGAGGGAATTGGAATTGACAACATTGTTTATACCCAACTCCTTTAATTACGTATACCTGATCATTCAAGCAATATATTTTTCGGTTCCACACGGAAATTCACAGTAGCCTACTTTCCTTTGAAACCGAGTGCCTCTGCTTAATGTGTTCTCTGACAGTGTGCAAGGACTGACAGATACAGATCTCCATCATATATGGCCATATCATTTGGATCATTGCTGCAACGTACTGTAGCTGTGAGCGCCCACAAAGCGCGCGCGCGTGTGTGTGTGTGTGTGTGTGTGTGTGTGTGTGTGTGTGCGCGTGCGTGCGTGTGTGTGTGTGTGTGTGTGTGTGTTTCATTTCATAATTCAAAGTTCTTTACTTATTGATGGCATAAAAAATAACACATTTTAAAGCATTATAGAAGGAATAAAACAAAACATAGCCAACATAAAAATAGATAACATAACCATAAAATAAATGTCCCTGTAACCCTGTGATAATTATGCTTTAACTTTTTGTCAAACCTACTTGAATAAACTTAGGTTCATTTATAAATGTTTAATTTCATTGTAACCATTATAGGTTCATTATAGATTATTTATTAAGTCTGAAGTCGTCATCTGGCACCAAGCCGTTCACAAACAAGTGTACGACCCCCCTGCTCAGTAACAATTGATCCCTATTTTAGGAATCATTAAATGCTGTGTCAGCATGTTTTAACATGAGCAGGTTACAAAGTCACTGTTTCATGTCTCTACACTAAACCTGCAAAAAACCTACTTGAATAAATATTATAGGTTAATTTATAAATGTTTGTATACATTGTACCAACAGTGTTTACACTGTATCTGGACATTTATAAAGTTACAATTTAATGACCTTTAAGACCTTTTTAAAACCAATTTGTCAAATATTAGGTAAGAAAGAGGCAACCAGGTCTAAAGAAACATGAGCACTTTGACCCATTAAGACCAGGAAAGCATCTGTGCCATTTTACATTTTTACCAAACCATATTTTCTGTCTTTCTCCAATTGATCCAAAATGCTGCAGCACGATTGGTCTTCAACCAGGCAACATTTTCACATGTCTCCCCCCTTTTCCGCTCCCTCCACTGGCTCCCGGTTGCTGCCTGCACAGAATACAACACACTGATGCTGGCCTTCAAAGCCACTAAAGGTATGGCACCTCCATACCTTCAAAGCCTGATTGAACCCTACAACTCCACCTGTGCACTCAGATCAGCTAACACAGGGATGCTGACAGAACCTTCGCTAAAAAGCCCAGGACAACGATCCACTCGCCCTAGACTCTTCACCCTCCTCGCCCCAAAACGGTGGAATAAACTCCCCATTGCTATTAGAACAGCAGACTCACTCCCTTTAGCTTCCACCGTGGTCTGAAGACTCACCTATTCAGACTCACCTCTTCAGACTCACCTCTTCAGACTCACCTCTTCAGACTAAACCTTAGCCCATAGCATTTAATGTAGCACTTGCATACCCTCAATGACCATACATGTAATTTAGATAGCATTTTACATTTTTATGTTATACTTTGTTATGATGTTTTTACTGGGTTGGTACTTTGTCTGTTTTTCTTAGATGCGCCTACTATTTATTTCCATGTGATGTATTGATGTTGATGTATTGATGTATTACCTTGCTTTTTGTAAGTCACTCTGGATTAAGAGTGTCTGCTAAATGCTTAAATTGTAAATTCTATTTTATACTACTCTACTGCTATTCAAAAATAGCAGTCCTACAAGCTCTTAGCGTGTCACTCCCTGCCGCGCTATGGGCGTGTAGATTTGCAATTTTTTTTTTTTTAAATGGTCTAGATATGCGCAAATATATATTTAAATGCAAACATTTTTACTAAATTTGCTTCTGGGGGTGCCTATACCAAAATATAAAATACAAG
>NC_137814.1:67946343-68001343 GCF_963921795.1 Nannobrachium achirus
AATGTTTGAATATAAAATATATTTTTAAATGCAAACATGTTTTACTAAATTCTTTGCTTCTGGGGGTGCCTGTACCAAAAAATAAAATAATAGATGAATGAAAATAGCCTCCTAGAATCTTAATGAAAATATCTGATCTACAATCTCATAACGTGTCACAACGTGACCATTTCTGAGCTTATAGATAGGATATGTTTGATCATTATAACTCCTACCAGAGTCTCCAGTAGGAGACTAAATTGACCTGCATTTGAGTATTCTGCCAGTCATCAAATTATTGCCTGTGGAATGACACAAAAATAATAACTCTCCATTAATGCAAGGAATCATGTAAATGATATTATGTTTGGGGTGAACTTCTCCTTTAAGGAGTTAACATTAGTGAAACACAGACAGAGTGAGACAGGAAGCTGTCAGCATTCTGACAAGAAGCTGCTATTAATAAGTCATCTGACATGGAAACATCACATACAGTAAACACTCAGGCGAGGTCTGCCGCCTCGCCTGCCGCGCCGATACGCCGCTGTTCTATTTTTCTAGCGTTGCCGCGCAGTGAACATGTTCTCCCATGGTTCTCCCCACCGGGGGAAATGGATGTGCTGTGTGGCAGCGTGCCGCATCCAGTTTGGGTTACCATGGGGCACTTCATGTGCGTCGATACCGCAACGCGACGCTGCGCAGCCGCCCGTGTCGAGTGTGTGCTCCCCTTAACAGTAGAATATAAACAATAAAAATAATAATCTATGCTTTGAAACTATACACACTATAGGATGCCAGGTCGTCTATCTATAATAGTGGTTCTCAAAGTGGATTCCAGGGACTCTGTGGGTTCCTTAGGGGGTCTAAATGGACCCATACAAGTCTGTAACTCTGACAGGGTACAAATGGAACCAAATTAACCTGTTAGGGTTAATTTGGTTCCATTTGTACACTGCCAAAGTTAAGGGGAGACCTTGACATTTTAAAGTTTGAGAAACTGTGATCTATGACATTTAGGGGTGTAACAATATAGTAACTGAACTTGATTTTAATTTGCAGCCAGCTACTATAGCAATTATAAAACTTTGTATCATATTGTATATTTTACAATGCAAATAATCGGTATTGAATTGTTTTGCAATGCAAATAATCATTGTATGGATACTAAGTAGCCTAGTTGCCTTATGAATTATATCAATTTTAAGAAGACATTTTAAGAGGGGTCTAATTACTGTACTTTTCCATTTCATATAGCTACTCTTCGTCTATCAATAAATGTGTGTAATCTCTGTGTTCAAGTCAAGGTGTGGGTTTGTCCTTATGTGTTGAAATAAAACGTCCATGTATTTGCTAGAGAATCACAGTGATTAGTTATTTATATCCATAATAAAAAAAAAACACGTAAAAAACTGCACTGTTGACACGTTTCACACAGATTTAATTTCTTTGCTAAATAGTTACTATATCAATTTTTAATCATTCAACCAAATCGTATCATATCACCATGAATGAACCAATATCGTCCATGTATTGCATCGTCAACCGTGTATTGTGATGCGTATCGTAACGCTATACTAAATGTATCGTTACACCCCTAATAACATGCTATCTACATTACATTTTGCCCCTGCTTAATCCTGCAAGGTCATCGAGGCTAGGGTAAGTGCTACGGCACGTACTACGGGGTATGGTTGATTCTGAAGAAGTGAGTCTTCAGATTACGGTGAAATCTAACTCTTCCTCAGTGGTTAAACATTCTGAATTCAACTTATTCATTTATAATTTATTAACTATCAAGAATGTTATAGCATACAAACGAGAAAAGGGTGCAATTATATACATTTATATACATATACATTTCCTCCGCAAATGACTTAGGCCATTAGTTTTATAGGTGACAATATTAAATCACATCGATACCAATAAGACGCCATAAGGGTGAGGAATAATTCCAACATATTTTGATAGTCCAATTTAGCATAGCAGTGGGTTTGGTTTTCTGGTGCCACTCAAAAGTCATCCATAATTGAACTGAATTGTATTGTAATGATCATTAGACTAAGCATTAGCCCACCTATATCTTCCATACTCCCTCCCCAGTCAGAGTCATGGCCATGTATGCACTTAGACATTTCTCCTTTCAATATGACATTTCTTTTTCTTTTGGTCTCACCGCTTAACGCACTCAAAATAGCACTGCGTCTTGTGCTGATCTTAAAAGGGAATGGAAGCCGATACTGTCATTGGTTTGATTAAAGTAACACCCGCAAACATGCCCATGACTAATTCAGGGTCTTTTACGCATAGTAGCTCCTTAATTGGCGTAGTGCACAAATTACCATACTCATAATAGCAAAATGGTCATTGGTCATTCCTTAATCTTATGAAATGGTCCGTGGCTCAAATGCCAAATAAATAATGGACCTTGATATAAAAAAACAAAAAACACTGATTTAAAACCATCAATCGGTATATTGATTAAAAGACCATGTATCATCGATCATTTAAAACCAACAATCAGTAAACCACACAGTGATTAAAAAACAATCCTACCTGAACTCCACAGCAAGAGGAACAGCATCAGGATTTTACCCATCTGGAGCCGGACCTGGACTGACTGGAAACCTGACTTCCTGGAAACTGAACTGGACTGACTAGAGTCTGACCTGGACTGGCTGGACTGACTAGAGTCTGACCTGGACTGACTGGACTGGCTAGAGTCTGACCTGGACTGGCTGGACTGACTAGAGTCTGACCTGGACTGACTGGACTGGCTAGAGTCTGACCTGGACTGACTGGAAACTGGACTGGACTAACTTGAAAACGGACTGGACTGACTGGAAACTGACTGACTGGAAACTGACTGACTGGAAACTGGACTGGACTAACTGGAAACTGGACTGGACTAACTTGAAATTGGACTGGACTAACTGGAAACTGGACTGGACTAACTTGAAAACGGACTGGACTGACTGGAAACTCACAGACTGGAAACTGGACGGGACTAACTGGAAACTGGACTGGACTGGACTGACTGTAAGCTGGACTAGACTGACTGGAAAGTGAACTGAACTAAACTGAACTGAACGGAACGGAACGGAACGGAACGGAACAGAACTGACTGGAGTCTGAACTTGACTGACTGGACTGACTGGAGTCTGACCTGGACTGACTGGAAAACGGACTTACTGGAAACTGGACTGGACTGACTAGAGTCTGACCTGGACTGACTAGCGTCTGACCTGGACTGACTGGAAACTGGACTGGACTAACTTGAAATTGGTTTGGACTGACTGGAAATGGGACTGGACTAACTGGAAACTGGACTGGACTGGACTGACTGGAGTCTGACCTGGACTGACTGGGAACTGGACTGGACTAACTGGAAAATGTACTGGACTGGACTAACTAGAGTCTTACCTTGACTGATTGGAGTCACTAGAGTCTGGACTGGACTGACTGGAAGCTAGACTGACTGGAGTCTAACCTAGTCTGACTGGAGTCTGAACTGGACTGACTGGAAACTGGACTTGACTGACTGGAAACCGGACTAACTGGAAACTGGACTGGACTGGACTGAATGGAAACTGGACGGGACTAACTTGAAAACGGACTGGACTGACTGGAAACTGACTGACTAGAAACTGGACTGGACTGACTGGAAACCGGACTAACTGAAAACTGGACTGGACTGGACTGGACTGACTGGAGTCTGACCTGGACTGACTGGGAACTGGACTGGACTAACTGGAAAATGGACTGGACTGACTGGAAACTGACTGACGGGAAACTGGACTGGACTGACTGGAACCGGACTAACTGAAAACTGGACTGGTCTGACTGGAAACTGGACTGGACTAACTTGAAAACGGACCGGACTGACTGGAAACTTGAAGGGACCGCTGGACTGACTGGAGTTTAACCTAGACTGACTGGAGTCTGAACTGGACTGACTGGAAACTGGACTGGACTGACTGGAAACCGAACTAACTGGAAACTGGACTGGACTAACTAGAAACCGGTCTAACTGGAAACTGGACTGGACTGACCGGAAACCGGTCTAACTGGAAACTGGACTGGACTGGACTGACTGGAAACTGGACTGGACTAACTTGAAAATGGACTGGACTGACTGGAAACTGACTGACTGGAAACTGGACGGGACTGACTGGAAACTGGACTTGACTGATTGGAGTCTGACCTGGACTGACTGGAGTCTGGACTGACTGGAAACTGGACCGGACTCAATGGAAAGTGATTTACTGGAAAATGGACTGGACTGACTGGAAACTGGACTAACTGGAAACTGGACTGGACTGACTGGAAACTGAACTAACTGGAAACTGGACTGGACTGGACTGACTGGAAACTGGACTGGACTGACTGGAAACCGGTCTAACTGGAAACTGGACTGGACTGACTGGAAACCGGTCTAACTGGAAACTGGACTGGACTGACTGGAAACTAGACTGGACTAACTTGAAATTGGACTGGACTGACTGGAAACTGACTGACTGGAAACTGGACTTGACTGATTGGAGTCTGACCTGGACTGACTGGAAACTGGACCGGTCTCAATGGAAACTGATTTACTGGAAAATGGACTGGACTGACTGGAAACTGGACTGACTGGAAACTGGACTGGACTGACTGGAGTCTGTACTGTACTGAACTGAACTGAACGGAACAGAACTGACTGGAGTATGAACTGGACTGACTGGAGTCTGGACTCGACTGACAGGAAACTGGACTGACTGAACTGACTGGAGTCTGATATGGACTGACTGGAAACTGGACTAACTGGAAACTGGACTGAACTGGACTGACTAGAGTCTGACCTGGACTGACTGGAGTCACTAGAGTCTAGCCTAGACTGACTGGAGTCTGACCTGGACTGACTGGAAATTGCACTGGACTGACTGGAAATTGCACTGGACTGACTGGAAACTGCACTGGACTGACTGGAAACTGGACTGGACTGACTGGAAACTGGACTGGACTGACTGGAAACTGGACTGGACTGACAGGGAAACTGGACTGGACTGACTGGAAACTAGACTGGACTGACTGGAAACTGGACTGGACTGACTGGAAACTGGACTGGACTGACAGGGAAACTGGACTGGACTAACTGGAAACTGGACTGGGCTGACAGGAAACCGATTGACCAGAAACTGGACTGGACTGACTGGAAACTGGACTAACTGGAAACTGGACTGGACTGACCGGAAACTGGACTGGACTGACCGGAAACTGGACTGGACTTACCAGAAACTGGACTGGACTGACTGGAAACTGAACTGGACTAACTGGACACCTGACTGGACTGACTGGAAACTGAACTGGACTAACTGGAAACTGGACTAACTGGAAACTGGACTGGACTGAATGGAAGCTGGACTGACTGGAGTCTGACCTGGACTGACTGGAGTCTGGACTGACTAGAAACTGGACTGACTGGAAACTGGACTGGACTGACTGGAAACTGACTAACTGGAAACTGGACTGACTGGAAACTGGAAACTGGACTGACTGGAAACTGCACTGGACTGACTGGAAACTGGACTGAATTGAAACCGGACTGGACTGACTGGAAACTGAACTGACTGGAAACTGGACTGACTGGAAACTGACTGACGGGAAACTGGACTGAACTGACTGTGAGCTGGACTGACTGGAGTCTGAACTGAACTGAACGGAACTGACTGGAGTCTGAACTGGACTAGCTGGAGTCTGGACTGGACTGACTGGAAACTGGACTGACTGGGCTGACTGGAGTCTGACCTGGACTGACTGGGAACTGAACTGGACTAACTGGAAACTGGACTGGAGTGACTGACTGGAGTCACTAGAGTCTGGCCTGGACTGACTGGAAACTGGACTTGACTGACTAGAAGCTGGGCTGACTGGAGTATAACCTAGACTGACTGGAGTCTGAACTGGACTGACTGGAAATTGGACTGGACTGACAGGGAAACTGGACTGGACTGATTTGAAATTGGACTGGACTGACTCGAAACTGACTGACTGGAAACTGGACTTGACTAACTGCACTGAACTGACTGGAAACTGGACTGGGCTGACTGGAAACTGAATGACTGGAAACTGGACTACTGGACTAAGTGGAAACTGGACTGGACTTACCGGAAACTGGACTGGACTGACTGGAAACTGATTGACCGGAAACTGGACTGGACTAACTGGAAACTGGACTGACTGTACTAACTGGAAACTGGACTGGACTGACTTGAAACTGGACTGACTGGACTAACTGAAAACTGGACTGGACAAACTGGAAACTGGACTGGACTGACTGGACTAACTGAAAACTGGACTGGACTAACTGGAAACTGGACTGGACTGACTGGAAACTAGACTGGACTGACTTGAGACTGGACTGACTGGACTAAATGAAAACTGGACTGGGCTGACTGGAAACTGGACTAACTGAAAACTGGACTGAACTGAACTGAACTGAACTGAACTGAACTGAACTGAACTGAACTGAACTGAACTGACTGGAGTCTGAACTGAACTGTCACCCAACAAGACGTGTCGTCTTTGATGTCTGTGTTTTTGACGCATTAAGTCTCCTCCTTCATGTTTATCTCTTCATCAGGTTTTGTGTGTGTGTGTGTGTGTGTGTGTGTGTGTGTGTGTGTGTGTGTGTGTGTGTGTGTGTGTGTGTGTGTGTGTGTGTGTGTGTGTGTGTGTGTGTGGTTGTGTGGGTGGGTGGTTAAAGTTTCCACACACATTCTGACAGGAAGTTATTAATATGTCTTCAATCTGAAAGGGAAATTCCTACACGACTTACAGTAAACACTTCATCACATACAGTAAACACTACATCAAAACATCATATCTATCATGTACCTCTATCTACAAGCATTTTTACACTAATGGCTTGTTCTTGCAGTGTTAGCATGCGTGCGTTTGCGTGTGTGTGCGTGTGTGAATGGTGTCACAGCACATCACCATAGCAACCCTTCTTAACGCCTCCCCTGTGGTGAACCTGCCTGCATTCTACTTCATTAAAGGAACAATTCACCCAAAACTTTCTATATCGATACCTCATTCCATGAAGCGTTGGATAATGAATCCAACGCTTCATGGAATGAGGTATCGATATAGAAAGTTTTGGGTTTTTGTAACATTCCTGAGACAATAAATCATATTTGACTACACTGCTGCGGTAGGAGACCAAAATAAAAATATATAAAAATGTTTTTTTTTTATAGTTGAAGGTTCTTTAATTTTTGGAGCGGTGAGCTCCCAACCTTTAGCTTTGTGTGTCTCCCTGTCTTCAACACTGTCCCGTGAGCTTAAATAGGTGCAATACCGTTGGGTTGCCAGAAGGTCACAGTGCCATGAGTTATGTTTCTTTAGTAAAACGGTGCGTGGCCGAAGTTATGTTTCATTAGTACAACGGTGCGTGGCCGGAGTTATGTTTCATTAGTACAACGGTGCGTGGCCGGAGTTATGTTTCATTAGTACAACGGTGCGTGGCCGGAGTTATGTTTCATTAGTACAACGGTGCGTGGCCGGAGTTATGTTTCATTAGTACAACGGTGCGTGGCTGCATTATAAAAAACAGCAACAGATTGAGAAGGCCACTGTTGCACAGCCTAGACACGCGTGTGCACACACACACACACACACACACACACACACACACACACACACACACACACACACACACACAAAGGGTATAGCTGCTCAAATTCACTGCTCCACTTCGAACTAGATTTTATTAGAAGGAATATTCGAATATGGAATATTTGTTGACAGCCTTAAGCCCTTTGCACACAGGACGGTTGTGTTTTTTTCGTTTGCTGCATGAATAAAACACATTGGATTTGGTGTGCAATGCTGTGCGGAATCGGCGCTGCGGATCCCAAAAGGAGTCATAAAAGGAGTGATGAGTTTTTTACCGCATGCGACAAGACGCACAAATCGAACTGGGTTCGATCGAGAAAAAACGCACGGCCGCAGCCACTCGTCGCACGGCTAATTCGATGTCGCACGGCTGATCCGGTGTGCATGAGGTCGTAGAGAATCATTGTTTTCTTAAAAAAAAAAAAAATTGTCCGTTTTATCCGTGCGGATAAACGCGCCTGTGTGCAAAGGGCTTTAGGGTCGATTCCTACTCCACTCATAGAGCCTAATTTATTTCGGTTCGGCTCTGTCTAAACTGTGATATGGCGTCATTCGGAGTCGAATTAATGACGTTACCCTCCCCCTGATCCTATGAATGACGCCATATCATAGTTTAGACAGAGCCGAACCAAAATAAATTAGGCTCTAAAAGTGGACTATGAATCGACCCTTACGCTACACAGCCCTCACATCTACTACTATCTATCATTGCGACCGTCAGGGAGCAGTTTACTATGAAAACCTCCACCGGCCGTCCGTCCGTCCGTCCGTCCGTCCGTCCGTCACACGTCACACGTCACACCTTTGCCCTGCTCATATCTCCGCATCAGTATGACATCACACCACATGTGTACACAAACCTTTGTGTACGTTGCTGTGGCAACAGTCTGTTGTTGCTGGTGTAGGCTATGTGAGCTGCATAGCATGTTCTATGACATACAGTCCTATTCATGATGGAATAATAAGATAATTTGTTCAGAAAGTATTGATATTCTAAGAGATCTGACCAAAGGTCACATGGACACATGCAAGCATGAATCAATTAATTTTCTCATGCATTTAACTTGATGTTATTAACAGTTTAATGTAGACTACTCATATATAAGTAATTGCTGATATAATACATTTGACTTGTTTTGCAGATTTTGTATATGTACGAACAAGGAAAGAAGGTCAATGGGTCTCACTTGGAAAACCCCCACAGCCACACCTCACTTTTATTATCTAGGGGGTAATCTGCAAATGCATTTAAATGGAAATGGAGCGTTATTTTTATTTGTATGTATTTATTGCGACCGTAGTTTATTATCAGAACCGTCACATCTTGACCGTATCTGTGTGTGTGTGTGTGTGTGTGTGTGTGTGTGTGTGTGTGTGTGTGTGTGTGTGTGTGTGTGTGTGTGTGTGTGGAGAGATCATCACCATAGCAACCGTTACAATTTACAATAGGCAGTTAGCAGATGCTTTTAATCCAGAGCAATTTACAGTAAGGTTACACATGAAATGTAATAGTAATCTAGGATCATAAGTAAACCCAGAGCCTATCATCAGTCTAACAGTAGAATATAAAAATAATAATCTCTATTAGGGGTGTAACGATAAATTTTAAAAGCGATTCGGTACATATCAAAATACATGGTTGACAATACGATACATGGACGATATTGGTTCATTCATGGCAGTACGATAAGATTCGATTCAATGATTTAAAATCGATATAGTAACTATTTAGCAAAGAAATTAAATCTGTTTGAAAGGTGTCAATAGTGCATGTTTTTAAAGGGAAAGATCTATTATTATGGATATAAATAAGTAAACACAGTGATTATCTGCCAAATACATGGACATTGTATATTGACAAATCTGCGCCTTGACATGAACCCAGAGATTACACAAATTTATCGATAGACCAGTGTAGCTACTGTATATGGAATGGAAAAGTAATTAAACCCCTCCTTTTCATTTTTTCTTCTTAAAAATGCTAAATTCAATGCACAAGTAGGTAGTATCGATACAATTGATTCTTTGCACTGCCGATTCGATACGATACAAAATCAAACGATACGATACGATTTTAGCTGTTTTCATTTCGATATACTTCGATTTTTTAAGTTAAAAATCAAACCTCGGTTCGAAGTGGAGCGGTGAATCTGAGCAGCTATACCCTGTGTGTGTGTGTGTGTGTGTGTGTGTGTGTGTGTGTGTGTGTGTGTGTGTGTGTGTGTGTGTGTGTGTGTGTGTGTGTGTGTGTGTGTCTTTTTTTGATTCTATGTGTTCTATATCTATGTTTTTGATTCTGTGTTCTAGATCTATGTTTTTGATTCTATATGGTGTTTTTGATTCTGTGTTCTAGATCTATGTTTTTGATTCTATATGTTCTAGATCTATGTTTTTGATTCTGTGTTCTATATCTATGTTTTTGATTCTATATGTTCTAGATCTATGTTTTTGATTCTGTGTTCTAGATCTATGTTTTTGATTCTATATGATGCTTTTGATTCTGTGTTCTAGCTCTATGTTTTTGATTCCATATGTTCTAGATCTATGTTTTTGATTCTGTGTTCTAGATCTATGTTTTTGATTCTATGTGTTCTAGATCTATGTTTTTGATTCTATATGGTGTTTTTGATTATATATGTTCTAGATCTATGTTTTTGATTCTGTGTTCTAGATCTATGTTTTTGATTCTATGTGTTCTAGTCAGATCTATGTTTTTGATTCTATGTTTTTGATTCTGTGTTCTAGATCTATGTTTTTGATTTTATGTGTTCTAGATCTATGTTTTTGATTCTATATGTTCTAGATATATGATTTTGATTCTGTGTTCTAGATCTGCTTTTGATTCTATGTGTTCTAGATCTATGTTTTGATTCTATATGTTCTATATCTATGTTTTTGATTCTGTGTTCTAGATCTATGTTTTTGATTCTGTGTTCTAGATCTATGTTTTGATTCTATATGTTCTATATCTATGTTTTTGATTCTGTGTTCTATATCTATGTTTTTGATTCTATGTGTTCTAGATCTATGTTTTTGATTCTATATGGTGTTTTTGATTCTAAATGTTCTAGATCTATGTCTTTGATTCTATGTGTTCTAGATCTATGTTTTTGATTCTATATGTTCTAGATCTATTTTTTATGCTATATGTTCTAGATCTGTTTTTGATTCTGTCTTCTAGGTCTATGTTTTTACATTCTATGTGTTCTAGATCTATGTTTTTGATTCTATATTTTCTGGATCTATGTTTTTGATTCTATGTGTTCTAGATCTATGTTTTTGATTCTATGTGTTCTAGATCTATGTTTTTGATTCTGTGTTCTAGATCTATGTTTTTGATTCTATGTGTTCTAGATCTATGTTTTTGATTCTATGTGTTCGAGATCTATGTTTTTGATTCTATGTGTTCTAGATCTATGTTTTTGATTCTGTGTTCTATGTGCTTGTGTGTGTGTGTGTGTGTGTGTGTGTGTGTGTGTGTGTGTGTGTGTGTGTGTGTGTGTGTGTGTGTGTGTGTGTGTGTGTGTTGCGTGCATGTGTGTGTGTGTGAGTGAGTGGAGTGTGCCTGGCCTGCACAAAACAGTGCCCCTCCTTTAACTAGTGTGTTGTGTGTGGCCACTCAAGGTATTGCCAGGCTACGGACACGGCCAGCCAGCCAGCCAGCCAGCCACCCAGCCACCCACCCACATACCCACGGACATACCTGTCTATTGGGAGCGCTTTCACCGCTCCAAAAACGATATTTCGATGCAGTTACTCTATCGTTACACCCCTAATCTATACATTGAAACTATACACACTATATCTATCTAGGTCGTCCTCAGACGAGCCCTCCATCGTTGTTTCCAGTCATCTCGGTTCTCCATACATCTGGCCAGCTCATTGGTGTTCTGTGTCCCTACGTCTTCCTTGAGTACGTCCACGTATGTTTTTGTGGGACGTCCTCGCGACCGGTGCCCATGTGTTGGCTCCCACAGTACCAATTTGCTGGCTGGAAGCTCCTGGTGTCTTTGGCAGTGTCCTGCTAGTCTCATTCTTCTGGTGGCAATTTTCTCGCTTACCCTTGGTATACCCTCATACAGGCTCCTGTTGGTAACATGTGCACTCCTGTTGATGTTGAGTACTGCACGCAACATTCTAGTGTAGCACCCATTTAGAGACTTCTGCAGGGTTGGCTTCAAGGTTCAAGGTTCAACTTTATTGTCAACAATACCAATTTACAAGTAAAAGGGCAAGTGAAATTCATTGTGCGCAAGCAAAGCAGCAGCTACAGTCTTAAGAATACCACATTAAAATCAGTGTTAAGTTGCTAAAAGAACTAAGCTACTTAATATGTCTATATGTTAAGATCTAAAACTACCTAAAGTGCAAAAAAACTCGAGTGCAAACTGCAAAATTGTGCAAATGCCAATACATAAGCCAGCAGACATATGGCCATATAGTCCGGTCCGTGTAGTTCAGTGTTTGTTCATGAGTCTGATGGCGGTCAGGTAGAAGGTACTCCAGAGTCTTTGAGTGCGGCTGGCGAGGCTGAGGTAGCGCTTGCCTGGCCGCGGCCTCGTTGTTGGCTTGAACAGGCCGTGGCCGGGACCAGGTCGCCAGGTCGTCAGGTCGTCAGGTCGCCTATCTATAATAGTGGTTCTCAAAGTGGATTCCAGGGACTCTCCGGGTTCCAATGGACCAATACAAGTCTGTAACTCTAACAGTGTACAAATGGAAGGGTTCCATTTGTACACTGTCAGAGTTAAGGGGAGACCTTGACAATTTAAAGTTTGAGAAACAGTTTATCATCCTAATCAGTTTAACCGATAATTAAAAAAAAGATCACTATTTATTGATTGTTTAATTAAATAACAAATTAACAATTGGTCCATATTTTAGGGATCATTAAATGCTGTGTCAGCATGTTTTAACATGAGCAGGTTTTAATCTGCCTCACGACGCTGATAGTACAGAGGTTACAAAGTCACTGTTTCATGTCTCTACAATAAACCTGGGAAAAAAAACTACTTGAATAAATATTATAGGTTAATTTATAAATGTTTGGTTACATTGTACCAACGGTGTATACAGGGTATCTGCACATTATAAATTACAATTTAATGACCTTTAAAGACCTTTTTTAAAAACAATTTGTCAAATATTAGGTAAGGAAGAGGCAACCAGGTCTAAAGAAAGTGACTATAGGTCACATGAGCACTTTAACCCATTTAGACCAGGAAAGCATCTGTGTCATTTTACATTTTAACCATATTTTCTCTCTCTCTCTCCAATTCATGACTAACGGAGGCCGCGCCCCCACCTCTCCGCCCTTGTTACTGTTGCTATGTAAGACAAGCTTTGAAGTCCCACAGCCCTCACTCAGTCATTCACTGTCAGCACCATGGAGGAGAATGTCACACACAGACACACTGCATGTTGCGTTTTTGTCTCGAAATCTCTTCCAAATCCGTCAACAAGACCTGGCATGCATTGGGAAAATATGTAGGCCTATTAAAACAAAACAGCAGAGAATACATAAGGAAATCTCTCTGCTGGATTGAGAGCCGTTTTACACTGACTCGGAACGATTTAAATATGAATAGCCTACTGGCTAAATGACACATGACTATAACACCAACACCTTATTTGTTATGTTAAGCGACTGATCAAGTAGCCTGCCTAACAACAGCCATAAGCATACCAACATCATCATCATCATCATCATCATCGGCACAGACTTTATTCGTTTAGATCGATTCATGCCATTATAATGATTAGTGTTATCGGCATGTGAGTTTCATCAAGTCTTGTCATATGAACTGAGAACATGTGTGTATGACTCATTTTATACCAACACATTCTACAGTATGTGTTTATATCAAGAAGCACCAAGGAATAGGGTACTTCATCTAATATAAGCTAACTTATCACTGGACTGGACAGCTATATGTGTACCACAACACAAGGTAAGAAAGACAACAAATAGCAGCACTGGCAATAAACTGCTTCAAATGTAGGCTAGGCCTACATGTTTTTTATCATGCTTATAAATCTATAACATTTGAAATCTCTGGCGTAAAATGGTCTCGATTCCGAAAAGTTTTAGCCACCCGAGTCGCACATCGAGGCAAGGGTGTCGTGGCACCAAATTCTGGGCCCTGGGTACAAGGATTCACTGCGGGCCCACATGAATGTTCTTCATTGGGGTATATCAAAAATAGCAGATCTACAAGCTCGCATCGCGGCACTCGGTGTCGCGCTGTGAGCTTATATATCTGCTATTTTTCAATAGTTAAAGTATAAAATAATTAAGGCCCGGGGGGCACGGTGGCGCAGTCAGTAGTGCTGTCGCCTCACAGCTAGAAGGTCCTGGGTTCGATTCCCGCCGGTGGACACTGTGGGTGCTGGGGGCGTGTTCCCTCCTCCGCGTCGTCAGTGCCCACACCCTAGGTGGGGTTGGCAAAAGGGCCTTTCTGTGTGGAGTTTGCATGTTCTCCCCGTGTCTCCTAGGGTAGATACCCTCACAAAAACATGCAGTAATCCTGGTCTCTATAAAGCCTCCCCCTGGCCAGCCGGGGCGCCTGATGGAGGGGAATGGAACTGGTTGGAATAACGTGTTCCTTCCACGCGCTACGTCCAACCGGGGAAGCTCCCCCTGTCAGGTGATAAGAAGCGGCCTGCTCACTCCTCATGCATTGAAGGAAGCATGAGCTCAGTTCGGGGCCCTCCCCAGGTTGGCAGAGGGAGAGTAGAGCCCAGGATCACAGCTTAGGCAATTGGCACCGGGTGAAAAAATGGGTTACAAAAATCGTGGGATAAAATTTAGATAAAAAAAAGGCCCTTCCACCTTGGGCCCTAGTAACTCAGTCCCACTTCCCCCTCTTGTGACGCACCTGCACACAGCCTGTCTACTGCGCAGCAAGGCAGAAATACAACACTTTGCGTTGTTCATTCATCATTAGGCTACTTTATCAGTGGCTATTTAACATAACAAATAAGGTGTTTGTAGTCATGGGTCATGGCCGTTTAGCCAATACAGTGTATTGATATTTAAATCAGCGATCTTTATATAAAAGACGGCGATGTGTTCCAGTAGGTCAAGGGCTTCCTCATTCCTTTGTTGTTTCCAAATATTGCTCTGCAGTTTTGTTTCAATAGACGTGTAGGCTAAAACACCTTCCTCCAACGCATGCCAGGCCCTGCCGACGGACCAGGAAGAGATTTCGAAGCTCTAGGTCCAACACTGAATTAGTATTTAACCCTTCCCAAGCCACAGGGAGCCCCTTAAAAACCCCTGAACAGAAGTACTGCCGCTCAATCTTCTATTTATTTATAAACATGTTTTAAAAAAACAATGCACCAAATGATAACAACACCTACTGGAGCGCTCGGTACGAGCGGACGATACGTGTACAAAGTACGATTTGGGGCCGCGGACTTACTTGCGAGACGAAGAAGGGACATCTCCTCCACTCATTTGCGTGCGGTGAAACGGGAGAAACAGCGATAAAAAACGGCGCCCGAAAGTACATTACGTCCTCGATCCACGCACAGCGATCTAAACACATGTAATCCACTCATTGTGAAGCCTTGATTTCGTCTTTCGTCTGATCGAAAAGAAAAAGACGCTGGGCTAACGGCTCTTGCCAGTATAGAAAGAGACGTAATGGCGCCTGTGCATTCTGCTGGGTCCAGTTGCAGATGGCGTCACATGATCGCTTAAACATTAACCCTTCACATGGAGCCTTAAAGAGACAGAGAACGACCGGCGACCGTTTTCTTTTAAAAAATATCATTAATTTCATTTTTAATGACCTAGTACGGGAAAAGACGAGCGGCTAATTGAGCCGACCGGACAAGTACGGGCAAGTACGGTCGGCTTGCATGTGTAAAATGTGTGTAAAAATCTGCGCTATTTCCTTTGAAGTGAATGAGGCTAATAGAGACGCGCTGTGATAGTAGTCGGACGTCGAGGCGGAGACAGCGTTTGGAGGGGCGGAGATGCTATTCATCCATTGATCCAAAATCCAAAATGCTGCTCATGTCTCCCCCCTTCTCCGCTCCCTCCACTGGCTCCCAGAATACAACAAACTGATGCTGGCCTTCAAAGCCACTAAAGGTATGGCACCTCCATACCTTCAAATCCTGATTGAACCCTACAACCCCACCTGTGCACTCAGATCAGCTAACACAGGGATGCTGACAGAACCTTTGCTAAAAACCCCAGGACAACGATCCACTCGCCCTGGACTCTTCGCCCTCCTGGCCCCCAAATGGTGGAATAAACTCCTCATTGCTATTAGAACTGCAGACTCACTCCCTAGCTTTCACCATGGTCTGAAGTCTCACCTCTTCAGAATAAACCTTAGCCCATAGCACTTAACGTAGCACTTGCATACCCTCAATGACCAAACATGTAATTTAGATAACATTTTAAATTTTTATGTTATAATTTGTTATGATGTTTTTACTGAGTAGGTGCTTGGTCTGTTTTTCTTAGATGTGCCTACTATTTATTTCCATGTGATGTAGTGATGTTGATGTACTGATGTATTGATGTATTACCTTGCTTATTGTAAATTGCTCTGCAAGAGCGTCTGCTAAATGCTTAAATTGTAAATTGTATTTTATACTACTCTACTGCTATTCAAAAACAGCAGACCTACAAGCTCATAGCGTGTCACTCCCTGCCGCACTATGAGTGTGTAATTCTTTTTAAATGGTGTCTGAAGATGGATTATATATTTTTAAATGCATTTTTTTACTAAATTATTTTCTTCTGGGGGTGCCTGTACCAAAATATAAATTAATTGATGAATGAAAATAGCCTCCTAGTACCTCAATGAAAATATCTGATCTACAATCTCGTAACGTGTCAGAATGTGACCATTTCTGAGCTAATAGATAGGATATTTTTGATAATTATAACTCCTACCGGAGTCTCCAGTAGGAGACTAAATTGACCTGCATTTGAGTATTCTGACAGTCATCAAATGATTTGCCAGGCATCAAATGATTGGCTGTGGAATGAAAACAAATAATAATAACTCTCCATTAATGCAAGGCTTTTGGGGTGAACTACTCCTTTAAGGAGTTAACATGAGTGAAAAACAGACAGTGAGACAGGAAGCTGTCAGCATTCTGACAGGAAGCTGCTATTAATAAGTCATCAATCTGACATGGAAACATCACATACAGTAAACGCTACTTCTATAAATATCATTTATAAAATGGACGGTGTAAACATTACACCGGTTTTGCTGTGTGTGTGTGTGTGTGTGTGTGTGTGTGTGTGTGTGTGTGTGTGTGTGTGTGTGTGTGTGTGTGTGTGTGTGTGTGTGTGTGTGTTTGTGTGGAGAGATCATCACCATAGCAACCCTTACAATTTACAAGGCAGTTAGCAGATGCTCTTAATCCAGAGCAATTTACAGTAAGGTTACACATGAAATGTATAGAAATAGTAATCTAGGATCTGTTTGATTGGTTGAATGAAATAACAAATTAACAATTGATCCATATTTTAGGGATCATTAAATGCTGTGTCAGCATGTTTTAACATGAGCAGGTTTTAATCTGCCTCACAACGCTGATAGTACAGAGGTTACGAAGTCTGTTTCATGTCTCTACAATAAACCTGGGGAAAAAACTACTTGAATAAATATTATAGGTTCATTTATAAATGTTTGGTTATATTGTAACCAATATAGGTTCATTTATAAATGTTTGGTTATATTCTACCAACAGTGTATATAGGGTATCTGCACCTTTATAAGTGAAATTTAATGACCTTTATGGGTGAAATCTCGCTCATACTACGTGTCATCATTTCGACAATGGAGCGTCAGGAGGGTTAGCGACTCTCCCCACAGAGGTTAGGGTTAGGGTAAGGGTTAGGTATGGGTGTCGAAAAGCGAAACGCTCCCACCTTTAGGAAGAGGCAACCATGTCTAAAGAAAGTGACTTGAAAGCACTTTAATAACCCATTAAGACCAGGAAAGCATCTGTGTTATGGGCGGTGTTCCTTACGTGCTGACGACTACCTACTACCTATGCGACGACTACCTATGCGACTACCTATGAATTGAAGTCGCTGTAAAGGGGGCGCGGCAATAGGAAGAATGTAATAATAGATAGTAATCTAGGATCATAAGTAAACCCAGAGCCTATCATCAGTCTAACAGTAGAATATAAAACATAAAATTTATAATTATAAGTCTGACGTCTGGACTTTAACCAACAGTTCATCATCCTAATCAGTTTAACCGATAATTAAAAAAAGAACACTATTTATTGACGATTTAATTAAACAACAAATGAACAATTGATACCTATTTTAGGACTCATTAAATGCTGTGTCACCATGTTTTAACCTGAGCAGGTTTTAATCTGCCTCACAACGCTGATAGTACAGATGTCACTGTTTCATGTCTCTACAATAAACCTGAATAAAATTATAAAATTACTTGAATAATTATTATAGGTTCATTTATAAATGTTTGGTTACCTTGTAACCTTTATAGGTTAATTTATAAATATTTGATTACATTCTACCAACAACAGCGTATACAGGGTATCTGCACATTTATAAGTTACAATTTAATGACCTTTAAGACCTTTTTTAAAAACAATTTGTCTAATATTAAGTAAGGAAGAGGCAACTAGGTCTAAAGAAACATGAGCACTTTAACCCATTAAGACCAGGAAAGCATCTGTGTCATTTTACATTTCAACCACTTTAACCATATATTCTCTCTCTCTCCAAATGATCCAAAATACTGCAGCACGATTGGTCTTCAACCAGCCAAAATGTTCACATGTCTCTCCCCTTTTCCGCTCCCTCCACTGGCTCCCGGTTGCTGCCCACACAGAATACAACACACTGAGGCTGGCCTTCAAAGTCACTAAAGGTATGGCACCTCCATACCTTCAAAGCCTGATTGAACCCTACAACCCACATGTGCACTCAGATCAGCTAACACAGGGATGCTGACAGAACCTTCGCTAAAAACCCCAGGACAACGATCCACTCGTCCTAGAGTCTTCGCCCTCCTGGCCCCCAAACTGTGGAATAAACTCCTCATTGCTATTAGAACTGCAGACTCACTCCCTAGCGTCCACCATGGTCTGAAGTCTCACCTCTTCAGATTAAACCTCTTAGCCCATAGCACTTAACGTAGCACTTGCATACCCTAAATGACCATACATGTAGTTTAGATAACATTTTCAATTTTATTATTAAAGTTAGTTATAATTTGTTATGATGGTTTTACTGAGTAGGTGCTTGGTCTACTTGTTTTTCTTAGATGCGCCTACTATTTATTTCCATGTGATGTATTGATCTTGATGTACTGATGTATTACCTTGCTTATTGTAAGTCACTCTGGATTAAGAGCGTCTGCTAAATGCTTAAATTGTAAATTGTATTTTATACTACTCTACTGCTATTCAAAAATAACAGACGTACAAGCTCATAGCGTGTCACTCAGCGTCTCACATTTTTTACTAAATTATTTTCTTCTGGGGTGCCTGTACCAAAAAAAAAAAATTATATATGAATGAAAATAGCCTCCTAGTACCTCAATGAAAATATCTGATCTACAATCTCATAACGTGTCACAACGTGACCATTTCTGAACTAATAGATAGGATATTTAGTATATAGTCTCCAGCAGGAGACTAAATTGACCTGCATTTGAGTATTCTGACAGTCATCACATCAAATTATTTGCCAGTCATCAAATGATTGGCTGTGGAATGACTCTCTGTGGAATAACTCTCCATTAATGCAAGGCTTCATGTAAATGAGAAATATTTTGGGGTGAACTACTCCTTTAAGGGATTAACATGAGTGAAAAAACAGACAGAGTGAGACAGGAAGCTGTCAGCAATCTGACAAGAAGCTGCTATTAATAAGTCATCAATCTGACATGGAAACATCACATACAGTAAACACTACGTCTATAAACATCATTTATAAAATGTATAATGTTTTCATAATGTATCTATCTACACACATGTTTACACTAGAGGTGTAAACATTACACCGGTCTTGCTGTGTGTGTGTGTGTGTGTGTGTGTGTGTGTGTGTGTGTGTGTGTGCGTGTGTGTGTGTGTGTGTGTGTGTGTGTGTGTGTGTGTGTGTGTTTGTGCGCGTGTGTGCGTGTGTGTGTGTGTGGAGATATCATCACCATAGAAACCCTTACAATTTACAACAGGCAGTTAGCAGATGCTCTTAATCCAGAGTAATTTACAGCAAGCAAAGACAACACAAGGTTATACCGGTACATGAAATGTGTAGAAATAGTAATCTAGGATCATAAGTAAACCCAGAGCCTATCGGTCTAACAGTAGAATATCTATCTATAAATGCGACAAATCTCTGTCTGCGTGTATGTAACCCGCGTATCTCGAGAACCGTTCGTCCCACCGGCTTCAGATTCGGCACGCGCGTTCCCCGTTGCGGCGCGGAGTGCAGTGCCGAGCCGCGACCCGACCCGATGCACGGTTTTCCGAAACCGGCGCGAAACGTTCGGAATCTCCTTATGCGGAGCTGATTGTTGACATCAGGCTGTTCCTGAGGAAATCGGCACAATCGCTGACTCATTGTGACATCACTTCATAAAAGGCTCTGACATCACGTACGCCACATGAGTCAACAAAAAATCTCGGTGAATGTGTATGTATGTATGTGAATCTCGAGAACCGTTCTTCCCAGCGGCACGCGCGTTCTCCAGATATGGGCATAAAATGAATCCCCGAATGGGGAGCTGATGTCTGACATCAGAGTTTTCCGCAACCGGTACTGTGTGTGCAGAGATCTCCATATATGGGCATAAGGGGACAAAGGCAAACAGATGGTCAAAACGGGTCCTATGACAACAGGTATATTGGGGTTTGCATTAAAGGGTGGGGACAAAGGCTAACAGATGGTCAAAACGGGTCCTATGACAACAGGTATATTGGGGTTTGCATTAAAGGGTGGGGCATTCATGGGGTCCGCTCCAAAAAAGAAAATAAAAGAGACAAAGACAAACATAAGACAAGCGACAAAGCGTGGGACTGGGAGGATGACTTGAATGATGCAGATTTAAGCAGGCTGTGTATTCTGCTTAAAGAAGAAACAAACAAAAAGCGACAGAGATCTCATATATGGGCATAAAATGGACGCAGATAAACAGATATCTCCATATACGGGCATAAAGGGACACAGACAGACAGATACAGAGATCTCCATATATGGGCATAAAATGGACGCAAATAGACAGATATCTCCATATATGGGCATATGGGCATAAAATGGACCCAGAACTATATCTGCAGTGATCTCCATATATGGACATAAAATGGACACAGGCAAACAGATGGTCAAAACGGGTCCTATGACAACAGGTATAATGGGGTTTGCATTAAAGGGCGGGGCATTCATTCCCTATTTACATCGTTCCCGAGTTGGCCAGGTCGCCGACTAGACGCTGGGCCGCCCGAAGGCCGGCCCAGCTTCTAGTATTTTTAATTCCCCTTTCTGGCTACAGAATTATTGAGATTCTACACTTGACGTCAAATGGTGGAGCTATGGTGTGACCAAAATGGCACTGTGTGTATGGGTGTGTGCATGTAATTTTGTTTTTGTTTTTGTTTTTGCATTGTTTTTGTTACCTTGTTTCCTTTTCTGTTTGTTTTGTTTCCCCTTCCCTCCACATGGCACATTTTATGAAATATGCCATGATGTATTGTTGTTGTGCAAAAAAAAGAAAAACCCAATAAACAAATAAAAAAATATATAATAATAATAATAATGTATTTAAAAAAAATAACAATAATAATCTATACATTGAAACTATACACACTATAGGATGCCAGGTTGTCTATATACACTACATGTATAATAGTGGTTCCAGGGACTCTGTGGGTACCTTTAGGGCAGACCTGGGCATCTGACTCTGATCGGCCCCTGAGAGCTAGGTTACTTAGAAATTTGAAAATAAAATCCTTTCTAGTTTTACCTTATGTTCTAATTTTACCTTTCTTGTTTCAACATTCAACAGTTATGAAACTCAAAATGCATTTGGGTTTGGTCAATGTGACTGAAAATGATTACAAATGTAATACGTCACAAATGTTTCACATTTTGTTTAGGCCTAACCTTCTTTTGAAATATTTGATTGAATATTTTTTTTTTTTTTTGTAAGGCAACCTCGCCTTGTCATTTACTAGCTTGTCAAAACAATGCTATTTACTGCTTTTATATAGAAATAATAATAATTAATATTATGTTGAATTGAGTTCAGCATTTTGGCCTCGGACCTCCACAATATTTTCAATTTCTCATTTGGCCCCTTGGGAAGAATAATTGCCCCATACTCAATCATCACAGCTGATGTAAGGGACAAAACAGCCCAAACAGGGACATATGCACATGCTTCATACACCTTTCCTGACCTGCAAAATGGATGTGTCAACAAAGACAACCTTCACAAAGGCACTGCATACACTCCTCTGAACAACATCAGAGAAATCAACAACCGCTGCTTGGCTGACTTCCCTGAAAAACCTTCCAAGGATATCTCACCATGGCAAAAGTGATGACCTTCATTAGACGACGGTTCCCTGTCAGATCAGCTTTCTCTGTTAATTAAGGTCAGGGCCAAGGTAATGAACGAGTTGGCATATACTTGTCTCAGCCTGTGTTCAGCCTTCTCCAGGGGAAAGAGGGTCAGCAATGTCAAAGTATTCATTGATGATAATGACGAGGGAATTGGAATTGACAACATTGTTTATACCCAACTCCTTTAATTACGTATACCTGATCATTCAAACAATATATTTTCGGTTCCACTTGGAAATTCACAGTAGCCTACTTTCCTTTGAAACCGAGTGCCTCTGCTTAATGTGTTCTCTGACAGTGTGCAAGGACTGACAGATACAGATCTCGATCATATATGGCCATATCAGTTGGATCATTGCTGCAACGTACAGTAGCTGTGAGTGCCGCGAAGCTGTGAGCGGCGAACTTCTAGTATTATTAATAACAACGTGGTTGGGTAATAGGCTGTGTGTGTGTGTGTGTGTGTGTGTGTGTGTGTGTGTGTGTGTGTGTGTGTGTGTGTGTGTGTGTGTGTGTGTGTGTGTGTGTGTGTGTGTGTGTGTTTTGTGTTTTCAGTATAGAATTCAGGCAGTTTAACCACAGAGGAAGAGTTCGAACTGTTGCTATGGTGATGACCTAATTCTACACCACACACACACACACACACACACACACACACACACACACACACACACACACACACACACACACACACACACACACACACACACACACACACACACTCCCAGCAGTCAAATTATTCATCACTTACTAAATGTAATTTTGAAAACCTTTCATACAAAACATAATTCAAAGTGCTTTTAAACACATTTTAATAAAGCATTATAGAAGGAATAAAACATAAAACATATCCAACACAAAAATAAAAAACAACCATAAAACAAATGTCAGGGTGTGATAATTATGCTTTAACTTTTTGTCAAACCTACTTGAATAAACGGGCCGTTTGTTACGCGAGGCCAACGCAGAGTCTTCGGCTCGTTCCGTTTTATGCAGGATTCTGACTAAAAACAACACCCCTTAATAATAAAACAACTATTTAAAAAAAACATCCACAAAAGAAAAACACTTTCAAATAGAAAAAATAATAATCATCATCTTCTAAAAAGATGATTTCATACCCCCTTTAAAAAAGACAACAAAGTAATAAAGCACCTCTCAAACATAAATAAATGCAGTGCAGTTGTAAGGATACTAAGAAGCCCCACCACCACCACCACCTTGTTTACGTCTACACTTGATCTTGAAGCTTAAAGGAAACCCTGAAACGCTGAGACAACAGTTAATCAACCTAATCGTTTTAATTTAAAAAAGGATCACTATTTATTGATAATTTCATTAAATAAGAAATTAACAACTGATCCCTATTTTAGGAATCATTAAATGCTGTGTCAGCATGTTTTAACATGAGCAGGTTTTAATCTGCCTCACGATACTGACAGTACAGAGGTTACAAAATCACTGTTTCATGTCTCTACACTAAACCTGGGAAAAACCTACTTGAATGAATAATATTGCTATTAGAACTGCAGACTCACTCCCGAGCTTCCACCATGGTCTGAAGTCTCACCTCTTCAGAATAAACCTTAGCCCATAGCACTTAACGTAGCACTTGCATACCCTCAATGACCATACATGTAATTTAGATAACATTTTCAATTTTATTATTAAAGTTAGTTATAATGTGTTATGAAGGTCGTCCGCAGTGTTGTATAAAGTACTGGAAACCCATACTTAAGTAAAAGTACCGATATTCCACTTGAAAGTTAATCAAGTAAAAGTAAAAGTCACCGATAATATTATTACTAAAAGTATGAAAGTAGCTCTCATTAAATGTACTTAAGTAACAAAAGTACATAGTGTTAAAATGTACTTAAGTATAAAAATAAAAGTAAAAAGTACAAGTACAAGTACAAGTAAAAGTACAAAAATTAGACCCTCCAGAAAAACGTGGGCAAAAATCCTCGATTATTGATTACAGTAAAAAAAAAAATGTATATACAATATATATATATATATATATATATATATATATATATATATATATATATATATATATATATATATATATATATATATATATATATATATCTTAATATTATAATTGGAGAGCTAGGTCATGTACGCCATGAAGGCCTATTCCCAGCAAACCAGTGAACGTCACGGTTCCCCGCTCGGCATGTACACTGCTCAATACTCTGGAAAGGGCCTAAGCTATGTTTGCCGCCATGATTGTACTTAAATGTCAAACAATTAATATAAAACGTTATTTTTTATACAGGCATATATTTTAGCCACCTCTCGCTAGGACCCCCCTCCCACCCTACTGCGCATGTGCGACTGCAGTGCACACAAGTAGAGATGGGATTTATGGCTCTCTGAAGTGAGCCGGATCTCTGGGATCCGTTCCTTTCAAAGAGCCGTTCAAAAGACTGACTCATTTGAGTTACTATGTAGATTTTGATTATGATTACAAATAACTTCAACCCTATATAAATGTATTTCTGACATACATATGTAGCCTACATACCTGCTATTTGAAAATAGCCCATCTACAAGCTCACAAGTAAAACCTGTGAAACAGGACATTCTTACAGTACATTTTGATACCAATACTTTTGTACTTTTACTTAACATTCCAGGTTTCTACTTGTGGCAGAGTATTTCCACATGGATTGCAGTATTGATATTTTTTTGACTTAAGTAAAGAATTTGAGTACTTTTCCCACCACTCTTCATTTACAAAAGGAACGGCTCCCTACTACGAACCGGATCCCATCGTTCATTTCAAAGAGCCGTTCACAAGACTTGATTCGTTCGCGAACGTCCCATATCTCACACAGTAGCAGCAGCAGCAGCAGGCAGACAATCGTATGGCATTTTTGGACACAACACGGACACGGATAGTATTGTTAATGCACAAGCTGCACACACGCTGCAAACACATAAACAGCTTTTAGAAACACTTTTTCTCTTTCGGTTTTCGGCGGCGGCGGGGGGCGCGACCGGACCGTTAAAATGCCTCGGATCGGATACAGACAGAGAAAGATACACCGTCCTCCGTCCTGTGTGTGTGTGTGTGTGTGTGTGTGTGTGTGTGTGTGTGTGTGTGTGTGTGTGTTTGTGTGTGCGTGCGTGCGCTGCAGTGAAAACCTGTCTGTTTCTCTGTCTCTCCGATCCATGTTCACAAAAAACATTGCCTCACTTCATAACCACTGGATCGTGTATCATAATAATGCGTTAATAGAGCACGCACGCCGAACGCACACAGTGACACATTCGCGAACGTGCAAATGCTATGGTGTAACTAAATAGCCTACGCATGTAACATTGTGTTGACGGAGGGACGCTACTCTAACGTGCAAGCTTCAATCGTTATGTTGCTTTCTGCAATGGAGAGCAGGGTTAGGATGAGGAATAGTGGAATACACAAAAAACATACCAGCGAGGCATTTGTGTAATTTCCAACATCAAAAACCCCAAATATTAACAACAATCAACAGGTCGACATGTCTCAGAACGTGCCTACTTTCGCCATTTGATTTCTCCTGACTCCTATTATATTGGTGCTAAAAAAGACTAACTCACTTTCAGACAGCCCAGACCGGGTGGGGAGGTGGTTGAAAAATCTATTAGAAGTTTGCAATAGAAAAAAGTACAGTTTCATGACAGTACAAATCACTGCTACAAGGTCAACTAAAAGGAGATCCTAGAAAGCCGAGGCTTATTATTTCCACAGGAAATAAGCCTAATGGGGCCACGGCCGCTTAACCCTTAAGTGCTGTTCGGGTCATTTTGACCCGTTTTACATTTTCATTTGGAAAAAAAAGGTAGAAGTTAAAAATGTTTCCACCTGAAACTCACTGGCCTTAAAGATTCTTCTGAGATGAACATGTAAAAAAAATATTTTTGCACTACACCCATGCTACACCCCCCTCATATTTTTTGAACCTTAAGTGCTGTTCGGGTCATTTTGACCCGGAAGCACAGAAATACACAGTATTATGCCAAAACACAGACACACAGTCACCCCCACTTCTAACACCCCCCTTCCGAAGCCCCATTCCGAACCCTCCCCCCCTTCCTATAAGCATGAGCAATATTGCCCAGTATTAAATGAAGTAGTTTTTTTTACATGGATTTCAGCTAAATCAGTAAAAACGCCTAGCTCTTTCAGTGTTTAATGTGATATAGCAAAGCAGCAATGCAAACATTTACCAAATATATCATATGAATTGTTTGGTATTGAGTCAAAGTCAATGTATCATGATGATTTGTTAAGTTAAAATTTATATTAGTGTTGTTTTTTTAAAACCAAATATCCACCGGGTCAAAATGACCCGAACAGAACGAAGGTGTAGTGAATCTGAACAGAACTTAAGGGTTAAGGGACTGGAGGAGGTTGTGTTGGCGTATTTTACCATTAGTGTCCATTAGTGATGCGCGGATAGACTTTTGAAGTCATCCGAATCCATCCGCGCAAATTCATTATCCGCCCATTATCCAACCGCATTAATTATATCATCCAATTTATAAATCCGCACCATCCTCATCCGCAACTTCAAAAGTATTATTATTATTATTACCCTTATTATTAGGCTAATATAATTTTCTGGTAGGCTGTTCCCTGTTAGTTTTCTTAGTTGTGCGATCACAGAAATGCATTGATCTAGCCTACGGAATGTCTCCGTTCGTCTTTTTTTTTTCTTTTTTTTTTTTTTCTGAGTCGGTGCTGCGCGTCAATGCAGACAGACATGCAGGCAGACAGAGTCAGACACACGAGAGAAAGAGAGAGCGAGGGAGAGAGCGAAAGAGAGAGGAACAAACACAACTTGGGAAGTTTAGCTTACCTACTGTACAGTACTTTACAATATGGACTATGGAGAGATTCACTTTTTAGCGCAGCGCGACCAGAGGTAATGAGTGCGACGATGCATGCCGTGATGCCGTTTAAGTGGACACAGCTGTTAAGTTTTATCGTGGACTGCACATTGCCTCATGAAAAGTCATGGTTACTTTACAAATTATACAAAATAACACACACTAACACAGACACAAGCATACCTAGATTTAGCTTTTTATTGATAGATATATTAGGCCATAATTTATTTCCTGCATTATTTCATCCGCGGATATCCGAAATTAATTAATAATTATATTTGATTGATCCAAATCCGACTGCACCGCGGATCACCGCGGTCCACCGCGGCTAAAACCGCTATCCGCGCATCTCTAGTGTCCATGTGTGCCTTTTTGTTCATGATAAATCTTGGATATTATCTCACTACCTTAATCAGAATACGTACCAGCCAGTCTGTCCGCATTTCTGCTAACTCTGCGTCCGACTGTCCGTTGTTCAATTGTGTAAAAAACATAATACAAAAATGCCTTGCTGAGGCCATTCCCTTTAACTGGCCAATAGGGATATGTGGGCACTTGGAGAGGCGGCCACCTAGACAACTGGGCACTAGGGACATAAAGTGGAGCACACACTGAACGCGGGCAGCTGCGCAGCGTCCCATCGCGGTATCGACGCACGTGAAGTGCCGCGCGGTAACCCCAACTGGATGCGGCGCGCTGCCACAGCACATCCATTTCCCCCGGTGGGGAGAAGCATGGGAGAAGCCCCCGCAAGGGGCTTTTTTTCTAGTATATATATATATATATAAAATTGATAACTATTGAACGATAACTATTGACGATCTACAAGCTCACAAGTCACAACATATCACTAAAGAGTATGTATATATCTGCTATTTTCAAAGTAGTAAAAACATAATTATTAATTTAAGGGTCCTAGAGTGAATTGAGAAATGCAAAACAGACTTTTGACTGCCTTTCATTATTTTCAAGGCAAAAAAGCAAACCTTTGTCAAATATCTGCTATTTAATTTTAACCTTAATAGGCTACTTCAAGGCAAAAATAATTACCCTATGACCTGGTCATTGCTAAGGATTTAGCTCACTGCTAAAGCAAAACTGCGGTTTATGTGGTTTTGCTCTCTCTAAAGGGATTAAAATGTTATGCGTTCAAGTGCTGTTCCTCTCTGCTTCCATGGAATACCTACTGCTACTTTTTTCGGAGTTGCTCGTTTGCTTTGAACGGCAACGTTTCAAACTGAGTGCGATGGAGATGACCGAGGCGTCCAAGTCCAAACAAGTAGGATAAACTTTAATTTGTCGTTTCTTGACGTTTGATGGGATGGCGCAGCAGGTTAATTTAGGCTACAGTGTTGAGCAAGGGAGGACAGAGGAAGAGTATCTTATGCCTGCCTCTCTCTGTATGTCTGCACAGTGAGTGCAGATCCTCGCGATGCAGCGAGTGCATGCACACACACACACACACACACACACACACACACACACACACACACACACACACACACACACACACACACACAGGAGCCACGTGTTTCACAGCGCATCATTGTTTTGCCTCAGTTCTGTGTCCTCTGAACATGATTGAACGGTGAAGCGATGACTTTACTGTTGAAGCAGTCGAACGCAGGCAAACTGTACGCTTTGTCGTCTTTCTGTGATCGCGTGTCCATTTTGCAAGCAGTGAGCGACCCCGCCCCCCTTCCTTTTTTTTTTTTGAGCCCCGCTGCTGCTGTGTCTCCGTAGTCCGTACTAATCAAACAGTATGAGACAGACTGCTATGATATTAAGATTTTCGATTTGTAGCGAGTAACGAGGTGTCCAATTTTTATGTAGTGGAGTAAAAGTACGATTTTTTCCTTTTAAATGTAACAGAGTAAAAGTAAAAGTTCAGGGTTGAAAAAATATAAATAAAAGTACACATTCTCAAAATTTGTACTTAAGTACAGTAATGAAGTACTTGTACTTCGTTACTTTACAACACTGGTCGTCCGGATCAGGAATCGAACCAGCGACGCCAGCAGACATCGTAGCCTAGTATGTGGTATGCGCCTTAACCACCAGGCCAGCGGGCGCCCACGCGTCTTACATTCTTTACTCAAGTCTTTGCTTCTGGGGTGCCTGTACCAAAAACTAAAATAATAGATGAATGAAAATAGCCTCCTAGTACCTGTGAAGTTAAAACTCAGTGGAGATGTCAACCTTGTGCCATACATGGGTCAAGAACTACAAATCCCAGAATGGCCCAGCAAGATGGCTTCCGATTGCTGATTGAGGGCAGCTGAAAAGGAATGGAGATCTCATTCATTCAGTCACCTAACAAACTGCAAGAAGAACACCAAGCAAGAACAACAGAAAGATCCACTAAGCGGTTACTCCAACACACCAATGGTCGGTGAATATGCCTGTTCTTTTGATGTCGGCCTTAGCTTGAAATGTTTTGTACTAAATGCTCTTAAGTTGCTTATTTAACTTGCTTATTGAACTATTATTTTGTTTAACTGCTTGGGTTCAAGGTGAACCACTGCATTTTAGTTTGAGCATTGGTTGCATAGTGTTAAAGCACAAGTTGTCAAAAGTTCAAATGTTAAAAGTCAAATGGGTTAAAGTTAAGGTTTCAAGTTAAAAGCTTAAGTTTAATGCTAAAAGTTATGCTTGAATTTAAGATGTTAAGTTACAGAAAAGAGCTGATCTGCAAGCTCTTAGCCATTTTCTTTATTTCTCTAATTACTCTAAGTGTTAAATGGATTTAATTCAATTCATTTGACCTGCTTGTAAAGTTGATTCTTTAATTCATTTGAACTGTTAATTCGTTTAGTTTAAATGTTTAACCAAATTGAACCTTTAATACTAAAATGATTAGTTAATTAAGATTTACTTGTTTAATTGACTTAAATTAATTCATTTACATGTATTTAATTAAAATCTGTACATTCATTTTTTATGCCAAGTAATGTCTACATTATTTAAAGGTTAAAACTTGGGGGTTAAAAGGTTACAAATTTAAGTTTAAAAAATTATTCTTTAAAACATGTTTGAGTTTAAATGTTTAGAAACCTTAAACAACAAATTGAAAGTCTAAAATTATTCAGACGTTTAAAAGCATTTGTAAAACCATTTGGAAATATGTTACATTGTTAACCTCTGTTTCTGTAATTACTAACTTCTGAAAACACAAACCTGAAAACATGTAATTGGTGAAATGTCTTGTCACTTAAATGATTGACTACTTTACTTACCTTATTACCTTTAAAATACTTTACTTAACTACTTACATCTAGATACTTACCTTAATTACTTTAAATGTAATTACCTGGTTCCATGCTCTGTATTTAGAAGAGATGCTTTATTTGAATTACAATGTTGTTAACCCTTTTCTTTTCTGTGTTTTGAAGGTTTACAACCTAATTTCTGATGAAATTGAAGATCAACTACATGCCCAACAAAGTTTGGAAAATAAAGTTGATCAAATTGGAAAGAGTTGTCCCGTGTGTCCTTTGGAGTATTGAGTGGAACCTTACAGTACCTCAATGAAAATATCTGATCTACAATCTCATAACGTGTCACAACGTGACCATTTCTGAGCTTATAGATTGAGCTATTTTTTATCATTATAACTCCTACCAGAGTCTCCAGTAGGAGACAAAAATTTACCTGCATTTGAGTATTCTGACAGTCATCAAATGATTGGCTGTGGAATGAAAACAAAAATAATAACTCCATTAATGCAAGGCTTCATGTAAATTATATATATTTTTGGGGTGAACTACTCCTTTAAGGGGTTAACATGAGTAAAACACATGCAGAGTGAGACAGGAAGCTGTCAGCATTCTGACAGGAAGCTGCTATTAATAAGTCATCAATCTGACATGGAAACTTCACATACAGTAAATGCTACGTCTATAAACATCATTTGTAAAATGAATAATGTTTTCATAATGTATCTACACACATTTTTACACCAGAGGTGTAAACATTACACGTGTGTGTGTGTGTGTGTGTGTGTGTGTGTGTGTGTGTGTGTGTGTGTGTGTGTGTGTGTGTGTGTGTGTGTGTGTGTGTGTGTGTGTGTGTGTGTGTGTGTGTGTGTGTGTGTGTGTGTGTGTGTGTGTGTGTGTGTGTGTGTGTGTGTGTGTGTGTGTGTGTGTGTGTGTGTGTACATGTGGAGAGATCATCACCATAGCAACCCTTACAATGTACAACAGGCAGGTAGCAGATGCTCTTAATCCAGAGCAATTTACAGCAAGCAAAGACAATACAACGTTGTACATGAAATGTATAGAAATAGTAATCTAGGATCATAAGTAAACCCAGAGCCTATCATCAGTTTAACAGTAGAATATAAAACATAAAAATAATAATCTATGCTTTGAAACTATACACACTATCCACGGGTTTCCAACGCCCTCATAGTGCATTGCGCAGACGTTGTACCGAGCTTCCGGCGCAGCAGCAGAGTGTGATTTACAAGCTCACAACGGGTTGCATCTGCGACGTGACGTGAGCTTGTATGTCTGCTGTTAAACCGGAAGTGTGGTCCAAATAATCTAAAGTAAACTCCTGCGGAAAGAGGTGGATAGGATGCCAGGTTGTCTATATACACTACATGTATGATAGTGGTTCCAGGGACTCTGTTGGTTCCTTTAGGGCATACCTGGGCATAATGTGTCCCGGGGGCCACATGCGGCCCCATGGCTGACTCTGACCGGCCCAGAGAGGTTACTTAGAAATTTGGAAATAAAATCCTTTCTAATTTGACCTTTCTTGTTTCAACACTCAACAGTATATGAAACTCAAAATGCGTTTATTTTCAATTTCTCATTTGGCCCCTTGGGAAGAATAATTGCCCACGCTTGCTTTAGGGGCAGCAGCCGTTCGCAACTGGTAAAAACAAACATAGCCCAGCCCTACCCTCCCCTGACCCTTTTTTGTATTTACCTACTGTATGTTTTTATTTTTATTTCTTTTCCCCTTTTTTTCTGACTATATCTACTGCATAGTATTGTGTTCTTTCTGTCATTCAATGTTATATGAGATACTTCAATGGTTTCCTATGGAAATAAGCTTAGTCTTTTCTAGGATCTCCTTTTAGTAGATCTTGTACCAGTGAGCTGTACCGTCATGAAACTGTACCTTTTCCTATGCAAACTTCTAATAAAGTCATCAATCAATCAATCAATCAATCAATCAATCACAGCAGTCAAATAATTCATCAGTTACTAAAAGTATTTTTAACACCTTTCATACAAGAAACAATTCAAAGTGCTTTACTTATTGATGACAACTCATTTTTATAAAATATAGAGGAAAGGAATAAACAACATAAAACATGAAACAACCATAAAATAAATGTGAAGGTGTAGTAATATTTTAACTTTTAGTCAAACCTACTTGAATAAACACGTTCATTTATAAAGCATTATAGGTTCATATAGATTTTTTTTAAGATCATCAACACACTCTATAGTATAGACCATCAGTACCAACACACTCAACACACTCAAAACACCTTAAAGTGAGTTTGCTGCTTGTATGCCATGTTTGCTATTGTGTTGGTACTGATGGTCTATAGTGTGTTGATGGTCTGAAAAAGCAAAAATCTATATGAACCTATAATGGTTTATAAATGAACGTGTTTATTCAAGTAGGTTTGACTAAAAGTTAAAATATTATTATTGTTATTGTATTTGTTGTACAAGCACAGAGCTTAAGTGGTTAGCTTGTGTGGGGTAAAAAAACACAAGTGTTTGTGTGCGTGCGTGTGTCCGGGGGAAATCTCGCTTTTTCGAACACACATCATTTTGACAACGGAGCGTCGGCAGGTATCTCTACTCACCCCACGGAGGTTAGTGTTAGGGTTAGGTTTGGTTGTCGAAAAGATGACTTGTAGAAATAGCGTGTGTGTGTGTGGTGTTGGAGGTAGTGGTGGGGGGGTGGGGGTGTTAGCAGTTGTAAGAAAACTATAATTTACGGAGTCACTGTTTCATGTCTCTACACTAAACCTTAAAAACAAAACTATAAATATTATATGTTAATTTATACATTTGTGGTTACATTGGAACCATTATAGGTTCATTTATAAATGTTTGGTTACATTTTAACAATTATAGTTTTGTTTTTAAACGTTTGGTTACATTGTAATAGGTTCATTTATAAATGTTTGGCTCAGGTATGAGACTAAAAGAGAAAATCCCAAATGGAAAAGGGGCCTCTCGTTGTGTTACACCAGATGTTGTTACCCATCACATTATGTCATCTAACGTTAAACTGCACTAACTGTACTATGTATGTCACATAATCTCCTTATTATAATTGCCAAAGGGAACCATGGAGTGACACTGGCCTTCGAGGCACGACCAGCAGACTAATATTCTGCCAGTTCCAAGCTTGGTACATATACTGCTCAGTATATGACAAGGTTCTAAGCTATGTTCCCCACCATGAATGCACTTACTGTTCATATTGTACAATTAATATAAAACTCAGGCACTTTTTAGCCAACGTTTTTCCGCACCGAGTCACATGAGGCTGGTGTCATAGATGCTCCGCAGAGACTGATATCATCACAGCTGAGGTCCTCACGGCTGAGGATGTCAGGGAAAGAACGACCCAAACAGGGAGATATACTGTACAAATGCACAGCAGACTGTCATCATACCGGTTCCACGCTTGGTACATATACTTATACTGTTCAGTACTCTGGCAAGGTTCTAACTATAAGCTATGTTCCATACAGTGAATGTACTTACATATTGTACGGTTCATTTAAAACTATATAAAATAAGCAATTATTCAGTTACATTTTAGCCACCTTTTTTGCCCCACCCAAATGCGCATCTGAAACCCCATATATGGAGATAAGCGCATCTAGCTCGAACTCCATATATGGAGATAAGGACATACACGGGTCAGGAACCCATAGACCCCCACCCACCATGTCACATGACACCGGTGTCCGCAGAGAATGACATCATCACAGCTGATGTAAGGGACAAAACAGCCCAAACAGGGACATATGCACATGCTTCATACACCTTTCCTGACCTGCAAAATGGATGTGTCAACAAAGACAACCTTCTCAAAGGCACTGCATACACTCCTCTGAACAACATCAGAGAAATCAACAACCGCTGCTTGGCTGACTTCCCTGAAAAACCTTCCAAGGATATCTCACCATGGCAAAAGTGATGACCTTCATTAGACGACGGTTCCCTGTCAGATCAGCTTTCTCTGTTAATTAAGGTCAGGGCCAAGGTAATGAACGAGTTGGCATATACTTGTCTCAGCCTGTGTTCAGCCTTCTCCAGGGGAAAGAGGGTCAGCAACGTCAAAGTATTCATTGATGATAATGACGAGGGAATTGGAATTGACAACATTGTTTATACCCAACTCCTTTAATTACATATACCTGATCATTCAAGCAATATATTTTCGGTTTCCACACGGAAATTCACAGTAGCCTACTTTCCTTTGAAACCGAGTGCCTCTCTTAATGTGTTCTCTGACAGTGTGCAAGGACTGACAGATACAGATCTCCATCATAATATGGCCATATCATTTGGATCATTACTGCAATGTACAGTACTGTAGCTGTGAGCGCCCGCAAAGCTGTGAGTGCCGCGAAGCTGAGCGGTAGGGCATTCACCGAATATTCGAATATTCGAATATTCGAATACTAACGTCACTATTCGACTTGGTAAACTGAATTCGAAAATCGCTTATTTTTTTTTATTATTTTTTTACTTTTTTTTTATTTTATTTTTTTTATTTCTTTTTTAAAAATTATTATCATTATTATTGTTTAATCATGGTTCATACAGCTTGGCTAGATAGGAAGTCATAAAAGATGATTTGTCAATGCCCCTGGTGGATGAATTGGTTAACAGTCTATATACTGATGTCATGATGCGTCACGTGTTTCTTCTCCCGGAACTAATTGCCAATGGGAAAAACAGCTGCCACTGCCAGTCGCAAACTGATTTCATGATGGAGGAAGAGCCAGAAAATGCAACTGGCCCTACTACAAGACCGAAAACTTCCAAGGTGTGGAAATTATTTAAACAAGAAGGCAATACTGTGATCTGCAAACTATGCGATGTCAAGCTACAATACCACAACAGTACCACCTGTATGCAGACCCACTTGAAAACTCGTCACCCGTTGCCAAGCGAGCCAGCCCGCCCTGCAGGCCCAGCCTGCAGCAGCAGCAGCAAAGCAAGCGGTAAACCGAGACAGTCAAAGCTCGGCGAATACGCCACCCGTCGCTTGACAGAAGGCCGAAAACACAAAATTACAACTCTGCTTGTCAACTTCATTGTTAAGGATACAAGACCACTGGCCGTCGTGAAGGGACGTGGCTTTAAGGCGCTCGTGAAATTCTTTGAACCTGACTACGTTATCCCCTCGCATGCTACACTATGGAACTACATCAAACGCCAGTATCTCGAAATGAGAGCCCAATTAAAAGGTGAAATGAAAGATAGGTGTGTGTCACTCACCACAGACCTCTGGACGTCTTCCACCATGATGCCATACATCACCGTGACAGCGCACTATCTCAACGATGCCTGGGAGATGCAGGCCAAAGTGCTCTGCACCATCTTAATGGCAGAGCGCCACACAGCTACCAACATAGCCCAGAGGCTGACCGATACCATTAAAGAGTGGGGCCTGCAGGTGTTCTGCGTTGTACACGACAATGCCAGCAGCATGAACCTAGCCATGGGTTTGTGTGAGGATATCCAGGAAGACCTTGGCTGCACTGGCCACACGTAACAGTTGGCAATTAAAAAGGGTCTGGATTTGCCCGACGTGGCCAAAACCATTGATGCGGCGAGGCGAGTTGTTCGTCATTTCAGACACTCTTCTGTAGCAACATGTGCACTGAAGACACGACAAGACGCGCTCAAGGTATTTATATATTATTTGCCCCCTCTATTGATGCACCTTCTCTTTATTGGTACTGTACTGCTCTTGTTTTTTTCCTCGTATATATTTTTTCTTACTTCTCTGTAACTTTGTAAATAATACTGCTGTGCTACAACTCGACAACTGAATTCTATCTATCTAAGGTAAAAGACAACAGGCTCCAGAATGACTGTGCCACTCGTTGGAATTCGACCTTCACAATGCTGGAGCGACTCAACCAGCAGCGCATCCCAGTCCAAGCCGTACTGGAAGACGAGGCTGTCACCAAACCCGCCGTGAAAAAAACCCTTCAAATGAGAGCCTCACAGTGGGAGCTGATCGAGCAGCTACTGCCTGTGCTCAGGCCACTTGCAAAGGCAACTACCATCATGTGTGCAGAATTGCATGTTTCACTCTCATTTATTTACCCTGTGATCCTTAACCTACTGACCGACGGGCCCGACGGGGTGTTGAGACAGGACGAGTCGGATACAGCAGCATCCCGCAGCTTTAAGAGCACACTGCGATCACAGCTGAGAACCAGGTTCAAACTGGACACCGAAGACCATGACTTGGTGAGCTCGGTTCCCATCATTGCCTGCATACTGGATCCGAGGTTCAAAGATCTCCATTTCCTCGCAGAGGACGACCGACTGCAGGTTAAACGTCGCCTAATTCAGCTACTGCGAGACGAGGAGGAGCTCGACGCGGACCAGGCAGCTGCTACAGGTATGCTATACATTCATTTAAATTGTATCTATTCATTATGAATACATGTAGTATATATATCCAGGTCAGGCAACAACACCCAAGTTCACACTTCGACAACGTTTACAACTGCTTTAGTGTCACAAATGAGTGATTTTAATTAACAAAGGGAAGAGCAATGCATATCAGCACAGTGAGCACACCATTGTCACCCGTTAACTCCTGCAGAGTAGGTGTTATGCGACGCAAACAGCAATGCTTACATGCAATAGGTATTCTGACTTTTATTTTTATTTTATATGTATTCCACTCCAGACCCCACAGACGTCCCTGACGGTGCCGCCGTGGACAGCGACACACAGGAGCCAAGCGGGAGGAAAACGCGACTTGAACGTGATTACGAGGAGCTGTTTGGGGCTCACTATGCCAGCACAAATGCACCTGCAAAAAACACCTGCACAGAGGAGGTAGAGGAATATCTCAAGATGCCCCGTATTCCAACAACGAGCTGCCCTCTGAAGTGGTGGGCGAGTAATGAGAAGCAGTTGCCTCGTTTGGCCAATCTGGCCAAAACCTACCTGGCGGTGCCAGCCACTAGTACCCCCAGTGAAAGGGTGTTTTCACTCGCTGGGAACACGATTTCCAGGCAGCGATCAAGTTTACACCCAGCACACATGGATAACCTTGTCTTCTTGAATGAAAACAGCCGGGAGCGCAATACTAAAACTGAAACAATAGATGAGGAGGACTTCTCGTCTGAGGAGAGCGAGTAGTCTAGTTCTCACATATGCCTACATTTAGTTTGCCAGCGGATCTTTTTTTTTAAATTATTTTATTGCCATATAAGCTTGACCTACGGTGGAATAATTAGACCTACGTTTGCAATTGCAACTGTGCACTTGAGGTGGCCCGTTTGTGTCGTCATGGTGAGTTAAACTAGCCTACGTTTACATTTCGTTTTCTTACATTATTTGCACTAGCCAAATATGGCCTAGAAGATTTATTTTTATTTATGTTCGTTTGCAAAAGAATGCCAGCACACAAATTAGTGTTCTGTTCTGTTTTGTAGCCTATTTGTTTTAGGCCTACAATAAACCAATACATTTAGTTAAATGCTTCGCATAGTTTGCAGATCACAGTATTGCCTTCTTGTAGGCTATAAGCCTATGCATGTGAAAACAGGGACGGCTTCAGGGGGGGGCGGGGGAGGGCTCTAGCCCCCTCTAGTGGAGGCTTAGCCCCTGCTCAGCCCCCCCTCCCCACAGACCCAATTGTAATGAAAAATATTTACAGAATAAATAAATAAAAGATAATAAATATGTGAAAGAAAATGGACTTGCTTCTATGTAAAATCATACAATAAAATGTATTTTCTATAAAGATAATTCTTTGCTATGAGTCTGCATGTCACATGATCTTGCGTGCTGCTAGGGGTAGTCTTGGATTGGTTCCTGAAAATGTAACACTATTTAGTCTACTTCCTGGTGGCTGTCAAGATAACTATAAACAGTCAGTCAGTGTGTGATGCGGCTAGCAGCAGGGCTAGTCATAGTATGAGACCCCATAACTCTATGTATGAGACAGACAAAACGGCGGAGATTTTTGCAGCAGACAACCACAATATCACCGCTCACGGCGTCACGCGCATCAAATACCGAAGTGTTGAAACGGCACATCTGCAGACAGTGCGAGCCCCAGACACACACACACGCTCCCAAGAATAGGAACGCTCCAAATTGTACACGAGCACATAGTAGCCTACGACGTCCTTTATTATACAGTGCTCTGCCTCCCCAGACCCCCGCACCAACATGCTAACAGTGACCACCAAATGCTTGCAACAACAGCCAGAGAACCCACATACAGTGGTTAGCAGTTAAGAGTGTCACCAGTTGGCTGCCTCAGTGGCAAACAGGTTTGGGCCCTGTTATGGCCCAAATCCGGCTGAAATCGGTTAAGTCTGGCTGACTATGGCTTGTGTGCCACACATCTCCAACGAGCCATCAGTGTCTCTAGTACACTCTACATCATAACAGCTGGGTTTCTCATAGTGAACTAGGGTGCCCAATAACACCAGTCCAGGGTGCCTCAGAATACTTTGATAATATTTAGAATGTATCAATATTACTTCAGTTAAACCAATTCAGACCCTCTAATGCCTCATGCTTGCTTTTTAAAACACCCCTGAGTTGCACTGTACTTGAGTTATATTTATAAACCAATTCTCTTCACCAAAAATAGCCGATCTACAAGCTCTTGTAGCATCTTGTAATGAGCTTTTAAATCTGCTACTTTTGGTGAATATCCCCTTAGAATAGGGATGCTGAGGTTTAGTGATTGAATGCCAAGTTTATTTTAAATCTGTCCTAATGAAAGATTCAAGGGAGCCTCCGCACACTCAAAAGTGAGCAAAATCATGTTCTTTATTTTCAGTTATTAAAGTGCAAGCTTTTGGTCATAGACCTTCAGGCATGCAGCACCTCGATGAGCGGTGGTCCTTTCACTATTAATCTGTCTTAATGGAAGCAGATATTTTCTCAAGTTGTTGTATGTTTGTTAGGCGTATTATGGACAGTATTTGTTATTATTCCAAATAATAATAAATATGCTGTATTTGCATAAAGCAAGTATGCTATTTGTCTACTCCCAAGTTGATATGAGTATTAATATCTGTTTAAGGTAGATTTAGAACAAATACAAAATATGCGATTAATTGCGATTAATCGTGCGATTAACTATGGACAATCATGCGATTAATGGGATCACATTTTTTAATCGACTGACAACCCTATTATTAACAATAAACAATTTGTAACGTGTATTTTCTTTATGTGGCCCCTTAAATTAGGATCATTGAATCTCGTTTGTTGTATTAGTGTTATTCATTATTATTTGTTGCCAAAATTCATTCGCCCCTGCTCTAAAAATGTCGGCTCCCCCATAGCCCCCCCAGTCATAATTTTCTGGAGCCGTCACTGTGTGAAAATGTCAAGAAGTCGCGCTTATGTTAATTTGAAAAAGAATGCCAGCACTCAACGAAGTGTTCTCCTGTGTTGTATTGTATTTGCTTTACAATAAAACAATAGCCTATTTAGGTAAATGGGTCAGTGACGTGACGCCCCAAAAAACATGTTTTTTAAAAAACTTTAAATAGCAGGCATAAAGATTATTTACTTTTGTTCTACTCACTCTCAACTTTATGGAAACACATTTTGTTTTTAGATATTTTATTGGAATCAGACTTTATTGAGCAGTTTGTTGTACTTGTGCCTAAAACCGTCATCTGGTGTGACATGACAATAATTGTTCATAAAATGAAAATGGAGTACACCTTTCTTAAGTTACTCACTTTATCAAAGTCCTTTATCATAACTAACCTGTGATCCACTATAGTTTTGTGAAAATTAATTGAATCTGTATATTTTTTTCATAATCAACACTGTGTGAGGCCCATGTTGTCGATCTTTCAACATATTTTAATTTTATTCTGACAAAAACTTTCTTTAAAATTACACAAATATTTGTGACTCTTCCTGATACTATTTTCTATGTAAACCATACACATTTTTTCGGTTTCATCATTACTAAAGGTATGATTTCTCACTATTTGGAATGTCACACCAGATGACTTAGTGTCACACCAGATGACCATATCTTCATGTGTCAAAGCAAACTGTGTTTTAACCTACCTATTAGTGAGTACTGAACTTTACTGATTGATTAAACAATTACCCAGGAAAAACAGCAACAGTAAAATTGCTTTAACATTAAATAACATGGCCTTAATATTTCTGAACAGGATAGTATTGTTGGGCCTTAACATAGGATAACAAAGAATTGTAGTAGTAGATGGATGATGAGGATGTGCACAGGAATGCTACGCACACCTTAGTCTTCTGCCGGCCCACGGCAGAAGGATCTTAAAGAGACAATAAGGTGCATAGCCACACTGGGAGCCAAGGCAACATTTTATTAACACCAATTATTGGAAACAACTCAGCATTCAGGTGTATTACTTTTTTCCGAAGTCTCCTGAACTTGAACACAGCATTTTGAGTTGAACAAATTTATTTACGAATCATGTCGTTACACCACATATCCACTAGCTAAAGAGTGCTGGGTTGTGCAACTCCGAAAATAGCTGATCTACAAGCTCTCGCAGCACAATGCGTTGAGAGCTTGTAGATCAGCTATTTTCGCTATGTTTGTCTCGGGTCCTACCTTACCTCATTGTCCAGTCCAGTGAGTGAAAGTACAAAAGTATTAGATTAGATTAGAATAGACATTTAGACTGCATTGTACATCAGCCAGTCACATTTGGTGAGGGTATCTAGACATTTAGACTGTATTGTACATCAGCCAGTCACATTTGGTGAGGGTAGCAAACCGTTTGCCCTGTTGCGGTTCTGCTATGCCACAGACAACTTCCTGCTCTTTGTAGAAAATGCAGTCTCGCCCCTTTGGCCAGACAAAACCATTTTTCATTTTTCCAAGTTGATTCATGCAGTTTATCTCTAGCCCCTCCTTATTAATGGTAACAATCTGCCCCACATATGGCTTTCCCTCATATTTGATTATGACAAACTGTCCTTGTGTGTATTCATCTGAGGAGGTGTCTGAATCCTCAGCTTGGGCCTCTCCAATAGATGCACTTGTGTCCAGCACCTGAGTAGAAGACCTTCAGGAGGAGACATTTAAATGTAATTTATTTGTCAGGTAGATTGTTTTTAGTAGTAAAATGTAATTACTAGCAAGTCCTCAAGTTTGCCAAGTATGTTATACTCACTGAGCTCCGGAAGCTGTTTTGGGCCTGCAGCTGACCTGGGAAGGGGGCAGTTCCGCAGATGGGCCACCACTTAGTTAAGGAAGAAAAGGAATGAATGGATGACATAAGTTACTTTATTGTCATTAAACAGGTACAATTACAGGTATCATAAAATTGGCAAAGAGAATGATTTAGTTATACTTACTCATCACTTGTCTTGTCACCTGGCACCTCAGCCCTGGAGACTTGGTCGAACTGTAATTTCCGTGGGTTGTGACAGGTGCAGATCTGAGGAAACTGGCAGAAACAACTCAGGTCTCTGTAAACTATCTTTCCCGGGAAGATAGAAAGAACCTGGTGCGTAGTGCTGATGCCAGTCACTGGACGCACTGATGGAGGGACCATTTCATCCATGTTGGATATCTTCTCTTCTTCGATCCACATGACAGTGACTTTTTCAGAGGACTTCTGTAAATACTCACACAGATCCCTCGGTGTTTGTAGGTCACTGCCTCCGAGGACATACATGTCTGCCTTACGCTTCAGCACCCCTCCCACACCATCAGGTGCGCCCTTTCCATGGGAACGCTCTGAAAAGTTCCAGGTGACCCTCTTGAATCCCCATGTATAAGGAATGCTGCTCATGAGGAAGCAGTTTGTGCGATTCCGGTACTGGGTTGCTGGCCCATCACTGAGGACATGCAGGGTGTCAATTGCATTGTCTTGTTTTCCTCGGAAATCATCAATAACTGGCTTGATGTGTGCCCACACAGCACGCTCATCATGGCGTAAGGACTGTGAAATGGTGGCATAGCACTGGGAGCCACTGACTGAGTAGGCAACTCCGGTATGCACTGTTGCCTGCTGCCTATTGCCACCAAAATGAAACGCCTGAATCTCTGTGTTTAGTTTACATGCATAGTTCTCAGAAAAGTCTATATGCAAGACCATTTCATTGGGTTGGATGCTCTCCTTGATGTGTCTTAACTGCTTCACCTGATGAAGCCAGTTGAGCTGATGACTTGCAATCGCACTGAGCCTCTGGTTGAACACATCAGTGAGTCCAAATTAATCAATTTATTTGAATTGTGCTAAATCTATAACTAGTAGTCCTACTTTTTTTCCTTCTTTTTTTTTGTTTTGCTGTATCCAAGTAAGGATAAGAACAGCTATGGTTTTGTTTAAATGCCCTTCCTCCATATCCATTCATTCATCACTATACAGTATGTTTGTGTATTTTGGAAATAATAAAATCACATTTTCTGTACCACCCATTTTCTGTTGTCAAGTGTCTTATATTAACTGCTTATAACGGATAGTTATTATAAAGTGTTACCACAATATAAGGTTTAGGTTTCTGTGAAGGGGTTTCTGCTCTGTCTGATGAATTTGCTGTATCACCGAATGAAGCTAAATTAAATTATGTAAAAATGTTTAAAACGTTGTTTTAAACATGTTAAAATGTTTTAAATGGACAAAAGAAACATGGGACTTGTTATTTATTGTTATGTCTGTAGGAAAATACAGTATATATCATCTGGTGTGACAATCAAGTCATCTGGCGTGACAAGCAGATATGTCACACCAGATGACGAAGTGTCACACCAGATGACGTTTTCTGCATTTAGGACTACCTTGAGGCTACCAGGTACACATTAGCATGCTAACAACATGCTAGCTATAACAAAACAACCTAGATTTACATGTAATTATGACCAAAGTTTCAAATAACTTTTGCTTTATTAATGAAAAAGGTGTCACACCAGATGACATCCAGAAGTGCCACACTTGTCAAAGTTTCAACAAGATGGCATTTCATGAAAATGTTAAAATCATAACTCACCTCAGACACCTGTCTTGCAGTTGTGCTGGGAGTGCTGAATAGCCTTACAGAAGAAGGACCTCTCTAGTCCAGTAGGTGTCCAAATTATTGCCTGTTTAATTTTTCCAAACTAGTGTCACACCAGATGATTTTGGTTTGGGGGACAAAATCTTTTTGATCAGAAATGACTGAAAACATTATGCTTGGACTTTGAAAAGATATAGGCTCACAAATAGACCTTTTTTTTTTGCCTAAATTCATTTTTAAATGAATTTTAGCAATTATTTTTCTTAGTTTTATTCAAGTTCCCACTTTGAGAAACAAGGTCGGGACAGTCACACCAGATGACATTTACCATGTTTGGTTGAAGATTCTGAAGAAATGAGGAATGAAATGTTTTAATCTTGAGTAAGTTCACATAAAGCTTAATGTCCTGCACAATATTCAGAAGGTTTTTGACAAATATATTTTTTATTTATACATGTTTGACACCGAGGACAGCGAAAACGCTACGTCACGTCACCCACCCATATGTTATATGGAAGTGCAAATGTAAAGAAGTGGCGTTATGTTAATTTGCAAAAGAATGCCAGCACTCAAAGAGACGTGTTGTACTGTTTTATATTTGTTTTACAATAAAACAATATTGGTATTATGCAAAGTTGCAAACTGTGGAAATTCATATTTTTTGTGAGATGATTACGTTAATAATCTGTCGCACGTAATCAGTGCATCATAGCATAATGGCCGAAATTGGACATGACGCATAACTGCCTGTTGCTGATTATAGATTTGTTTGAACAGTCATGTTTTATTATTATTTCCACCAGCTCACGGTGCGAGCCGCGGCTTGAGCTTGTAGATCTGCTGTTTTCACTAGTTGGGGTCCTGGGCGATTGTCTAATTTCTATTTTGGGTCACGGGCTAAACTGTTTGGTAATGTGAACCGCTGGGTTAAAGTCTTTTTATTTTAGAGCATGAAAGAGAAAGTGATTAGAAACTGTTGCGCTGTGATGCAGGCAAACTATACAGCTGTCAAATGTACTGTTCCAGGGGAAGCACTGAGCGCACCCATACTTGCTGGTCGCTTAGTCCAATCAGGTCGCGGCTCGTTTGTAAATGCCACGGTCAATAGCCAATCGTATTTCACTAACCTTCAGGTCTGTCCCGCCTCCAGTGGTTAACCCTCACTCGCATGTTGTGTTCAAGACTTGAAACAGCGCATCAATGAGAGGCCGAGAATGGCTCGTTTTTATTGGATGAAAAAATATATATATAATTCCCGTCGAATTCCGACTATTCGAATACTTTGAGGTCGAATAATTCAAATTCAAAAAATCACTATTCGTGAATGCCCTAGTGAGCGGCGAACTTCTAGTATTATTAATAGCAACGCGGTTGGGTAATAGGCTGTGTGTGTGTGTGTGTGTGTGTGTGTGTGTGTGTGTGTGTGTGTGTGTGTGTGTGTGTGTGTGTGTGTGTGTGTGTTTTTTTTTCAGTATGGTAGAATTCAGGCAGTTTAACCACAGAGGAAGAGTTAGAACTGTTGCTATGGTAATGACCTCATTCTACACACACACACACACACACACACACACACACACACACACACACACACACACACACACACACAGAGAGACACACACACACACACACACACACACACACACACACACACACACACACACACACACACACACACACACACACACACACACACACACACACACACTTTTTGTCAAACCTACTTGAATTTTATTATTAAAGTTAGTTATAATTTGTTATGATGTTTTTACTGAGTAGGTGCTTGGTCTGTTTTTTTTAGATGTGCCTACTATTTATTTCCATTTGATGTATTGATGTTGATGTACTGATGTATTATCTTGCTTATTGTAAGTCACTCTGGATTAAGAGCTTCTGCTAAATGCTTAAATTGTAAATTGTATTTCATACAAATCTACTGCTATTCAAAAATAACAGACCTACAAGCTCATAGCGTCTCACATTTTTTACTAAATTATTTTCTTCTGGGGTGCCTGTACCAAAAAAATAAAATTATATATGAATGAAAATAGCCTCCTAGTACCTCAATGAAAATATCTGATCTACAATCTCATAACGTGTCACAACTTGACCATTTCTGAGCTAATAGATAGGATATTTTTGATAATTATAACTCCTACCGGAGTCTCCAGTAGGAGACTAAATTGACCTGCATTTGAGTATTCAAATGATTGGCTGTGGAATGAAAACAAATAATAACTCTCCATTAATCCAAGGCTTCATGTAAATTATATATATTTTTGGGGTGAACTACTCCTTTAAGGGGTTAACATGAGTGAAACACGGACAGAGTGAGACAGGAAGCTGTCAGCATTCTGACAGGAAGCTGCTATTAATAAGTCATCAATCTGACATGGAAACATCACATACAGTAAACACTATCTATAAACATCATTTATAAAATGTATCATTTTTTTTTTATAATGTATATATCTACACAAATTTTTACACCAAAGTTGTAAACATTACACCGGTCTTGCTGTGTGTGTGTGTGTGTGTGTGTGTGTGTGTGTGTGTGTGTGTGTGTGTGTGTGTGTGTGTGTGCGCGCACGCGCGTGTGTGCGTGTGTATGGAGAGATCATAGCGCCATAGCAACCCTAACAATTTACGGTCCCATCCTCTTTTAGAGTACACTTTGAGACATAATAAGACATAATAAGACAGAATAAAGCCATAATAAGAAATAATGTGTTGGTAATTAGAGCTAATATATTTTATTAGACAGAAACAAAGACAGAATAGTAGAAAGAGCGAATACATTCTCTGGCACCGTCACCTGCCGCAGAACTGCAGCGGCAGACACTGCCGCACGACCGCTAGTTCGACCAGCAGTCGCACTGCATCGCCGGCGATAGGACCAGCAGTCCCGCCAGTAGGACCGGCGGCCGCCGCACGGACCGGCAGGACCCGTAGCGGTAAACTGCCCGTCCGTGCGGTGGTGGCTGCCGCGGCAGTTACCAGCGATGCCGGTGCCAGATAATGTATTCGCTTTCTGCTATTCTGTCTCAGCCACCACCGCACGGACGGGCAGTTTACCGCTACGGGACCTGCTGGTCCGTGGGGCGGCCGCCGGTCCTACTGGCGGGACTGCTGGTCCTATCGCCGGCGATGCAGTGTGACTGCTGGTCGAACTAGCGGTCGTGCGGCAGTGTCTGCCGCTGCAGTTCCGCGGCAGGTGACGGTGCCAGAGAATGTATTCGCTCTTTCTACTATTCTGTCTTTGTTTCTGTCTAATAAAATATATTAGCTCTAATTACCAACACATTATTTCTTATTATGGCTTTATTCTGTCTTATTATGTCTTAAAGTGTACTGTAAAAGAGGATGGGACCCAATTTACAATAGGCAGTTAGCAGATGCTCTTAATCCAGAGCAATTTACAGTAAGGTTACACATGAAATGTATAGAAATAGTAATCTAGGATCATAAGTATCAGTCTAAACAGTAGAATATAAAACAAAAAAATAATAATCTATACATTGAAACTATACACACTAGTATGCCAGGTCGTCTAATAGTGGTTCTCAAAGTGGATTCCAGGGACTCTGAAATTGACCCATAGAGTCTTTAACTCTGACAGGGTACAAATGGAAATGGGGAGACCTTGACATTTTAAGGTTTTAGAAACAGTTCATCATCCTAATCAGTTTAACCGATAATTTAAAAAATATCACTATTTATTGATAATCTGATTAACAAACAAATTAACAATTTATCCCTATTTTAAGAAATGAACAATTTATCCCTATTTTAAGAATCACTAAATGCTGTGTCAGCATTTTTAAGATGAGCAGGTTTTAATCTGCCTCACGGCACTGATAGTACAGAGGTTACAAAGCCACTGTTTCATTTCTAAACCTTAAAAAACCTACTTGAATAATAAGTATAGGTTCATTTATAAATGTTCTGTTACATTGTAACCATTATAGGTTTGTTTTTAAATGTTTGGTTACATTGTACCAACAGTGTTTACAGGGTATCTGCACATTTATAAGTTACAATTGAATGACCTTTAAGACCTTTTTAGAACCAATTGGTCAAATATTAGGTAAGGAAGAGGCAACCAGGTCTAAAGAACTCAATTTTTTGGGATGAACTACTCCTTTAAGGGGTTAACATCAGTGAAAACCAAACCGAGTGAGACAGGAAGCTGTCAGCATTCTGACAGGAAGCTGCTATTAATAAGTCATCACTCTGACATGGAAATCACATAGCACTTAACATCTCTTAGCCCATAGCACTTAACGTAGCACTTGCATACCCTCAATGACCATACATGTAATTTAGATAGCATTTAAATGTTTTATGTTATACTTTGTTTTGATGTTTTTACTGAGTAGGTGCTTGGTCTGTTTTTTTTAGATGTGCCTACTATTTATTTCCATTTGATGTATTGATGTTGATGTACTGATGTATTATCTTGCTTATTGTAAGTCACTCTGGATTAAGAGCTTCTGCTAAATGCTTAAATTGTAAATTGTATTTTATACAAATCTACTGCTATTCAAAAATAACAGACCTACAAGCTCATAGCGTCTCACATTTTTTACTAAATTATTTTCTTCTGGGGTGCCTGTACCAAAAAAATAAAATTATATATGAATGAAAATAGCCTCCTAGTACCTCAATGAAAATATCTGATCTACAATCTCATAACGTGTCACAACTTGACCATTTCTGAGCTAATAGATAGGATATTTTTGATAATTATAACTCCTACCGGAGTCTCCAGTAGGAGACTAAATTGACCTGCATTTGAGTATTCAAATGATTGGCTGTGGAATGAAAACAAATAATAACTCTCCATTAATCCAAGGCTTCATGTAAATTATATATATTTTTGGGGTGAACTACTCCTTTAAGGGGTTAACATGAGTGAAACACGGACAGAGTGAGACAGGAAGCTGTCAGCATTCTGACAGGAAGCTGCTATTAATAAGTCATCAATCTGACATGGAAACATCACATACAGTAAACACTATCTATAAACATCATTTATAAAATGTATCATTTTTTTTTTATAATGTATATATCTACACAAATTTTTACACCAAAGTTGTAAACATTACACCGGTCTTGCTGTGTGTGTGTGTGTGTGTGTGTGTGTGTGTGTGTGTGTGTGTGTGTGTGTGTGTGTGTGTGTGTGTGTGTGTGTGTGCGCGCGCACGCGCGTGTGTGCGTGTGTATGGAGAGATCATAGCGCCATAGCAACCCTAACAATTTACGGTCCCATCCTCTTTTAGAGTACACTTTGAGACATAATAAGACATAATAAGACAGAATAAAGCCATAATAAGAAATAATGTGTTGGTAATTAGAGCTAATATATTTTATTAGACAGAAACAAAGACAGAATAGTAGAAAGAGCGAATACATTCTCTGGCACCGTCACCTGCCGCAGAACTGCAGCGGCAGACACTGCCGCACGACCGCTAGTTCGACCAGCAGTCGCACTGCATCGCCGGCGATAGGACCAGCAGTCCCGCCAGTAGGACCGGCGGCCGCCGCACGGACCGGCAGGACCCGTAGCGGTAAACTGCCCGTCCGTGCGGTGGTGGCTGCCGCGGCAGTTACCAGCGATGCCGGTGCCAGATAATGTATTCGCTTTCTGCTATTCTGTCTCAGCCACCACCGCACAGACGGGCGGTTTACCGCTACGGGACCTGCTGGTCCGTGGGGCGGCCGCCGGTCCTACTGGCGGGACTGCTGGTCCTATCGCCGGCGATGCAGTGTGACTGCTGGTCGAACTAGCGGTCGTGCGGCAGTGTCTGCCGCTGCAGTTCCGCGGCAGGTGACGGTGCCAGAGAATGTATTCGCTCTTTCTACTATTCTGTCTTTGTTTCTGTCTAATAAAATATATTAGCTCTAATTACCAACACATTATTTCTTATTATGGCTTTATTCTGTCTTATTATGTCTTAAAGTGTACTGTAAAAGAGGATGGGACCCAATTTACAATAGGCAGTTAGCAGATGCTCTTAATCCAGAGCAATTTACAGTAAGGTTACACATGAAATGTATAGAAATAGTAATCTAGGATCATAAGTATCAGTCTAAACAGTAGAATATAAAACAAAAAAATAATAATCTATACATTGAAACTATACACACTAGTATGCCAGGTCGTCTAATAGTGGTTCTCAAAGTGGATTCCAGGGACTCTGAAATTGACCCATAGAGTCTTTAACTCTGACAGGGTACAAATGGAAATGGGGAGACCTTGACATTTTAAGGTTTTAGAAACAGTTCATCATCCTAATCAGTTTAACCGATAATTTAAAAAATATCACTATTTATTGATAATCTGATTAACAAACAAATTAACAATTTATCCCTATTTTAAGAAATGAACAATTTATCCCTATTTTAAGAATCACTAAATGCTGTGTCAGCATTTTTAAGATGAGCAGGTTTTAATCTGCCTCACGGCACTGATAGTACAGAGGTTACAAAGCCACTGTTTCATTTCTAAACCTTAAAAAACCTACTTGAATAATAAGTATAGGTTCATTTATAAATGTTCTGTTACATTGTAACCATTATAGGTTTGTTTTTAAATGTTTGGTTACATTGTACCAACAGTGTTTACAGGGTATCTGCACATTTATAAGTTACAATTGAATGACCTTTAAGACCTTTTTAGAACCAATTGGTCAAATATTAGGTAAGGAAGAGGCAACCAGGTCTAAAGAACTCAATTTTTTGGGATGAACTACTCCTTTAAGGGGTTAACATCAGTGAAAACCAAACCGCGTGAGACAGGAAGCTGTCAGCATTCTGACAGGAAGCTGCTATTAATAAGTCATCACTCTGACATGGAAATCACATAGCACTTAACATCTCTTAGCCCATAGCACTTAACGTAGCACTTGCATACCCTCAATGACCATACATGTAATTTAGATAGCATTTAAATGTTTTATGTTATACTTTGTTTTGATGGTTTTACTGAGTAGGTGCTTGGTCTACTTGTTTTTCTTAGATGCGCCTACTATTTATTTCCATGTGATGTAGTGATCTTGATGTACTGATGTATTACCTTGCTTATTGTAAGTCACTCTGGATTAAGAGCGTCTGCTAAATGCCTAAATTGAAAATTGTATTTCATACTACTCTACTGCTGTTGATTGATTGATTGATTGATTGATTGATTGATTGAGTGAAGAGTTTATTAGCAGTTTGCAATAGAAAAAAGTACAGTTTCATGACAGCACAAATCACTGGTACAAGGTCAACTAAAAGGAGATCCTAGAAAGCCTTACGGCTTATTTAAACAGGAACCACTTTACGTATCTCATATAACATTGAAAGACAGACGGATAGAACATTTTATCTAGGATAACATCAATTTCAAAAGCAGAATAAGCATAACATCAATTACAAAAGCAGAAAAGGGCGGGGTGGGAGCATGGGGGCTTAGTCTATTTACAAGTCACGAGTAGCAGCTGCCTGAAGGTGACTTTTCATACTAATTTTGAAGGAGGCTAGGGATTTGCTCTCCTTTAAGGCTTGTGGAAGGGCGTTCCACATGTTGGTGGTATAGCAGGAGAACGAATTAGAGCCTTGTTTAGTGTTACATCTACGTTGAACATGATTAGTGGAGCTGCCTCTGGTGTTGTGACCGTGGACATCCTTGACCTTTAAGAAGTAGTTTGCCATGTACATGGGTATCTTGGAGGTGTATTGTATCTTGTACACCAGGCCCATTGCAAGATCCTGTACTACTTTGAGCCACCCCTCGCTTTCGTGGTGGTGATCGTTAAGACCTAGCATGACCCTAATTAGTTTGTTCTGGGCTGTTTGGAGCTTTAACTTTAAGGCAACTGGGGCATTGCGATACCAAACGAGGATTCCATAATCAATGAGGGGCCCAATAAGAGCACCTCCCAGGGTCCTTCGAGATTTAATATTGATCTGCGGGGCAACCCTTTGCAAGAAACACATTTGTTCGTTGACTTTGTTGATTACCTTGGTAGTCATTTTTTCACTGGATAGGTTAGCCTCCAGGATGCAACCCAGGTAGCAGATGTGAGACCTACAAGGTTATAGCGTGTCACACCGTGCCGTGTTATGAGCGTGTAGATTTGTAGATTTTTTTTAAATGGTGAAGATGTGTGCAAATGTTTGAATATAATATATATTTAAATGAAATTAATACATTTTTTTTACAAAATTCTTTGCTTCTGGGGTGCCTGTACCAAAATCTAAAATAATAGATGAATGAAAATAGCCTCCTAGTACCTCAATGAAAATATCTGATCTACAATCTCATAACGTGTCACAACGTGACAATTTTTTAGCTTATAGATTGAGCTATTTTTGATAATTATAACTCCTACCGCAGTCACCAGGAGACTAAATTGACATGCGTTTGAGTATTCTGACAGTCATCAAATAATTTACCAGTCAAATGATTGGCTGTGGAATGACACAAACATTTATTAAATCTCCATTAATCCAAGGATTCATGTAAATGATATATATTTTTGGGGTGAACTACTCCTTTAAGGGGTTAACATGAGTGAAAAACAGACAGAGTGAGACAGGAAGCTGTCAGCATTCTGACAGGAAGCTGCTATTAATAAGTCATCACTCTGTCATGGAAACATCACATACAGTAAACACTGTGTGTGTGTGTGTGTGTGTGTGTGTGTGTGTGTGTGTGTGTGTGTGTGTGTGTGTGTGTGTGAGTGTGAGTGTGCGTGTGCATGTGTGCGTGTGTGCGTGTCGAGAGATCATCACCATAGCAACCCTTACAATTTACAATAGGCAGTTAGCAGATGCTCTTAATCCAGGGCAATTTACAGTAAGGTTACACATGAAATGTATAGAAATAGTAATCTAGGATCATAAGTAAACCCAGAGCCTATCATCAGTCTAAAAGTAAAAATAAAAATAATAATCTATGCTTTGAAACTATACACACTATAGAATGCCAGGTTGTCTATATACACTACATGTATAATAGTCGTTCCAGGGACTCTGTGGGTTCCTTTAGGGCATACCTAAATGGGTCCCTGAGAGGTTACTTAGAAATTTGAAAATAAAATCCTTTCTAATTTTACCTTTCTTGTTTCAACACTCAACAGTATATGAAACTCAAAATGCGTTTCGGTTTAGGGTCAATGTGACTGAAAATGATTACAAATGTAACCTGTAACCTTCTTTTGAAATATTTGATTGAATAAATGATTTTTTTTGTAAGGCAACCTCGCCTTATCATTGCCTAATCATAACATATATTTACTAGCTTGTCAAAACAATGCTATTTACTGCTTTTATATAGAAATACAATTAATATTATGCAGAATTGAGTTTTGGCCCGGACCTCCACAATATTTTCTATTTCTCATTTGGCCCCTTGGGAAGAATAATTGCCCACCCCTGCTTTAGGGGGTCTAAATTGACCCATACAAGTCTGTATCCCGTAGGGTTCATTAGGGGAGACCTTGACATTTTAAAGTTTGAGAAACAGTGATCTATAACATTTATGGGTGTAACAATATAGTAACTGAATAAAAAAAATGATTTTAATTTGCAGCGATCTACTATAGCAATTATAAAACTTTGTATCATATTGTATATTTTACAATGCAAATAATCGGTATCGAATTGTTTTGCAATGCAAATAATAATTGTATGGATACTAAGTAGTTACCTTATATATCGATTTTAAGAAGACATTTTTAAAAGAGGGGTATAATTACTTTTCCATTTCATATAGCTACTCTTCGTCTTATCAATAAATGTGTGTAATCTCTCTGTGTTCAAGTCAAGGTGTGGGTTTGTCCTTATGTGTTGAAATATAACGTCCATGTATTTGCTAGAGAATCACTGTGATTAGTTATTTATATCCATAATATTTTTTTTCACATACAAAACTGCACTGGTGACACGTTTCACACAGATTTAATTTCTTTGCTAAATAGTTACTATATAAATTTTTAATCATTGAACCAAATCGTATCATATCACCATGAATGAACCAATATCGTCCATGTATCGCATCGTCAACCGTGTATTGTGATGCGTATCGTAACGCTATACTAAATGTATCGTTACACCCCTAATAACATGCTATCTACATTACATTTTGCCCCTGCTTAATCCTGCAAGGTCATCGAGGCTAGGGTATGTGCTACGGCACGTACTACGGGGTATGGTTGATTCTGAAGAAGTGAGTCTTCAGATTACGGTGAAATCTAACTCTTCCTCAGTGGTTAAACATTCTGAATTCAACTTATTCATTTATAATTTATTAACTATCAAGAATGTTATAGCATACAAACAAGAAAAAGGGGATTTTATGAATATTATAAATGTATTTTTTAATAAAACATGGACTAACTGTCTGTCTGTCTGTCTGTCTGTCTGTCTGTCTGTCTGTCTGTCTGTCTGTCTGTCTGTCTGTCTGTCTGGAACCTGCTAGTCAGGGGTCGGAAAACCTTTTGGCATTTAATGTCATGTTTTTATTATCTTGATAGACGCTGTGTGCCAATTTAACATTAAGTATCATCATCTTATTAAACTAATGATGATGATTTTTAAAGAGTTTTCAGGAATAATATAAAACTGATCCAAATAATTATGATAATAATAGTTATTATAATTAACACTTTCAGATATGTAACATAAGAAGATTACTTGAATGGAAAAATATCTGGAGAAAGAGATTTTTTTTATCTGTTGTCTGGCCCAGTGGGAATGGGCCTTAAGTCAGTAACTTAAGCCAAACAATATTGTCTCTTTTGGCCCAAGTCACACTAGTATAATGGCCTATTTCCATAAAAGGGGTGGAAACAGCATGTCCTTTTCAATCAGGAGATAGGCGATTCTACCAGAGGTGGCCAGTGTCGTAAGGAGCTGACTTAGGCAAACATATACATTTCCTCCACAAATGACTTAGGCCATTAGTTTTATAGGTGACAATATTAAATCACATCGATACCAGTAAGACGCCATAAGGGCGAGGAATAATTCCAACATATTTTGATAGTCCAATTTAGCATAGCAGTGGGTTTGGTTTTCTGGTGCCACTCAAAAGTCATCCATAATTGAACTGAATTGTATTGTAATGATCATTAGACTAAGCATTAGCCCACCTATATCTCCCATACTCCCTACCCAGTCAGAGTCATGGCCATGTATGCACTTGGACATTTCTCCTTTCAATATGACATTTATTTTTCTTTTGGTCTCACCGCTTAACGCACTCAAAATAGCACTGCGTCTTGTGCTGATCTTTAAAGGGAATGGAAGCCGATACTGTCATTGGTTTGATTAAAGTAACGCCCGCAAACATGCCCATGACTAATTCAGGGTCTTTTACGCATAGCTCTTTAATTGGCGTAGTGCACAAATTACCATACTCATAATAGCAAAATGGTCATTGGTCACGCCTTAATCTTATGAAATGATCTGTGGCTCAAATGCCAAATAAATAATTGACCTTGATATAAAAAAAACAACAACAAAAAACACTGATTTAAAACCATCAATCGTTAGATTGATTAAAAGACCATGCATCATCGATCATTTAAAACCAACAATCGGTAAACCACACAGTGATTAAAAAACAATCCTACCTGAACTCCACAGCAAGAGGAACAGCATCAGGATTTTACCCATCTGGAGC